>NC_060122.1:189287900-189590930 GCF_021461395.2 Schistocerca americana | reverse complement strand
AACTACAATGTTACAGAAGCACTTACGGCACAGTCACAGATCGTTATATTTTAGGCTTGAGGAGAAGGCGTAGAGGGGAAGGGAGAACTAAAGTGCATATTCCCTATAGTGCCTAGACTGGGAATGGGATTTCTTGTGTGAGAGACTAGCGGCAGTTAATCTCTCCAGAGGAAAATTAGCATTAAATAGTGAATGTAATAGAGTAGGAACAGACGTGTTGAGGTGCTGTAGCGGCATAGTAAATATTGCCACCGTCTAACAAAACGATGTGGAGAACCAGTGATCTAGCACATCACGACTGATGATAATTCAAGGAATTTAGCTGAGGAAATTGGTTGTGGTAACAAGTTCTAATTGAACAGAAATTAGCGAGTCTGGTCACATGACACAGTCTCAACAGCGAGGCATGTCAGGTGAACTCTAGAAGTACATCCACGTTTTCGAAGAGATGCCTCGTATTACAAGAGATTAAGTCTTCGATATGGAGGTTAACCTCACAGTACATCAAGTCGTGCCTCCTCCTTGGTCCCTTGGACAAAGAAACAAGCGGTAACCAAGGAAATATGAAAGACGCCAGAGTGGCAGATTATCGAGCCATCTCACTACGATTATAGCAGTCAGCGGTTAGCGTCAGGCTTCTTCTGCATGCTGCGGACATTAATAAAATTGTTGTTCCCATCCGAACGCATCACGAAAATTATGAAGAATAGATGCAGCGGTTCCATGGTGTGAAGTTCCTCACCTCAAGAGATTCCAGATATTCATTCTGGCAAATATAGGTGTTATACGTTTCGAGGAAATACACTGCTTCTATAGTTCCAGGACGTAGTTACCAATTCAGAGTCCTACTTAAATGTGAGTGGCAGATTGTTTATTGGCGCCCTAGATACAGCTCTAGGACCAGGGCTGCTGAGTAGGATCACAGTATATGTAGATGATCTCCTAATCGTCACAGAGACCTCGGCAGAGCATGTCGAAATCCTCGAGGAAGTGCTGAGCAAATTCGAAGATTATCAAGTTACAGTTAACTTGATCAAATCTAAATTCTGCTGTGAACAGATAAATATTTTAGGGTGCCTGATTTGTCCAGCAAGGATTAAATCTTACCAAAAAAACTGATGCTTTTAGGAATTTTCCTTGCCCTATGACCAAGTAACAGCTAAAGTCGCTTCTAGGTTTGGCTCCGCTTCTTCGAAGATTTATGCCCAACCACTTATTAAACAATGACCATTTGCTGGATTTTTTGTGTAAAAACGCATTATGGAACTGAACACCACGGTGTGCTCCCGTGTTTGACGAAATTAAAAATGTTCTTCGTAGTTCGTAAGTTGGCTTAATCCGGACATGAGCAGGGATTTTTGTCTTTCTACAGACATGCGCCTTCCATAGATCTTGAAGCATTTCTGTTTCAGTGGGACACAACGGGAGACCGACAAGAGATTAAAGTGATAGGATTTGCAAGCTGTAACCTCTCTAGCTGTAAAAGAGGATATACGGCCACATAATTAGAAGTGCATGTGGTTAAGTGAGCTTTGTTAAAGTTTCGCTATTCGTATATGGCATGAAGGCTAAAATTTACTGTGACCATCAGTCAGTAAACTTTTTGTTATGCTATAGGCTGTTACGCTGGGCTCTGGTGCTGCAGTCGTATGGAGTAGAAATTATTGATATAAGGGGCAAGACAACGTTATAGCTGACTCTGTGTCTCGCTTGCCACAGGTCCTTCAACACCTTCAGATATTGTAGAACTGACCTTACATTTAAAGGTGCTGTTAACTGAGGAGTCACCTTTTAAAAGGTGTTACATATCCATGTGCAAGAACATGTCAAGGCTGCAGGATAAAGACCCTCAGTGGCATAAAATAAAACAGTCTTTAGTACTAGATAGTGCAGTTTCAGTGCTCGCAAATATCAGTCGCATTTTGATGTGTTGTTCCTAAGAAAAGATGTTAATATTGCTGGTATTTGGCGTCTGCGTCTTCCTGAGCAGTATCTTGCTATTTTCATTTGGTTGGGGACATCCTGGAGTCAAAAAACAAAGCAAGAAAATTTTGCAACATTGTTACTAACCATACATAAAACGACATGTACAACAGTTGCTCAGAAGTTACAACATCTTCCAAAACTCTAAACCAGTCAATCGATATAGTCAAACCACATTACACTCGACAGTACCAACAGCTCCATTACAGTTGGTATTTTGTGACATTTGGGGACCCCCTACCTACAGCAAACGTAGGTGCGAAATTTTACTAGCTGTATGTCATTTATTCTCAAAGTACTTTAAGCCGCATCCAATGTCAGGCACAGCGACGGTTATATTCTGAATGTTCATTCGAGCATATTTCCCATGAGTAGGGAAGCCTATGGCCATACTGCCTGACAAAGCCTCATATTTTGCCAAATAGGGGTTGGGTCATTCATTAGTTACAGTTGGTACAGACACAACGATTAGAACTATATCCATTTGTTGCTGGAACAAATTGTTCAAGTGAAACGAATGGCAAACTGATTGCTATGATATCGCACCAATGATATACATTAAGGTGACAGAAGACGTGTGTTATGGATAAGAAAAGTATGTGTGTACAGCAAAACTGCAGTACACCTCAGCAGTTTCAGCATTTATATATGCCTAACACAACAGGCAACACGTATTTGACCGTAAAATATACATAGTAACTCTATGGGTAGGGATATTGGTGGGAATATGGTAATGTAGTAGAATACGACAGATAGTACCATGGAATCCTCAATTATTAGGTCCAATAGGCGGAATGGCGACACTGCTTCTGCCTTTTAAATTAAGCAGTTACTTACTTTTTATGTCTCTATTTCTCGTGAAAACTTCTTTTCCTATATCACTTTTACAGCCTCAAACCGTGTAACACAAGATATCAGTCTAAGAATGTTATATAATAATCAAAACCTGGTCTTTGGTAATGCTAATTAGTTGACACTATTTTTTTTTCTCTCGTGAAAAATGAAGTTTTGAGGACATTGATTGCAACCAAAACTTTCCAAAACTATATCTTGAGTGGTAGCGATGTGATTGTAATCCCCATTTGCAACGCCCAATCCTGTTCACATAAGGAGATGCAAGAGTTTTCTTCCAGTCGTCGACGAAGTCGTATGAGAAAACATACCCATCATGTTTCTGTTTCTTGCCACGCAATAGCTTCGCATTTTACTTACAGCGTAGCGTGAATTAAGAAGAATGTGGTCCCTGATTCACATTATAGGTAAAGCTGTAATATAGGCTGTGATGACTTAGTACGTTTTCTTATGATATAGTAGCCGTAGTTTCTCATTTCACCGGCGCAATTAATTATCCAGCGTAAACGCAGTAACCCTGTTCTTTTACCCTGGTCCTTCGGCCGTATATCGTAAGACGAAATATAGTTTCTACGCTCCCGTACCTCAAATGAAATAAATCACGGAGTAACTTCATTTTTCTAGTAATATTTCTTATGCAAATTAGTCTGAAGAAATACAGCTCCAAATGAGTTTCTACATTCACTATACACGTTTTCGATATCCTTTCGCCAGTCTGCCACCCTAAGGTAATTCTGACAGTATCCAAATGATTATAGCATCAGCAGAATGACGCTTGATATGCCTTGACCTACGTTCTTCTTATCCTACTTAACCGTATTTCATGCACTGAGTTACCTGTTATGAAAAGTAGTTGCATACATTAAACTGCAACATTGAGATCGTTCTACAAATTCATCATTAGAAGAATAAAAATATGCTTTAAACGCGTTTCGCATACGAAATACGTGAATCATTTTCATTCGAGAGGCTTCACTTAATGTAGCCCATTGGCAAAGATTAAGGGCAATTTTAAAATTGTTTATGTTGCTGATAAAGATCAAAGATACCAGCAGCATTAAAGCTCGTTCATTAATATTAGGGTTCATTACAGTGTCAGTAGACTGTATAATTGATCTGTGTTTGTCAAAAACAAGTATTCAGAATTGCCGTTGTCGACAAGTGTTGAATCAAGCGAAGAAAAAAGAAATCCCTCATAAATATCAATAATTCTTATTTTCCATGAATCCATGTATCGTATACCAGCGATACTATCATGATGGGCATCTGGATGGATATTAAGAAATATTTTAACGTTTGTGCTCCTATGAAACAATATTTTACAAAAATGGAATTCATGGTAAGTGGAGTAGTTTTTTTTTATGAGCACATTGCCATTCAGTACTCTAAATGTCTGGGTTATATAAAAACAGGTAAATCCTTTTCATTACCATTTTTATAATACTTCATATGTAGTTTACCGGCATCAAATTAAATATAAAATCAGTTGTTAAAAATAAAAAATAATTGCAAAATAAAGAAACAGCACGGCAGTTACAGGATCAATAGTATTCTATTGCAGACATGACCATTTTCAGAACATTTAAAAGTTCCATCGTCTTGAGGCGGAACAAGCGCTGCAAGAGTTACAGAGTCAAGCAAGTGCGCTGGGGCGTACACAAGTTCACTACTACGCGCCACGTCATCATAACACGCCCGTGCTTAATATACAAAGGAATGCGCCACAATCTAAGTGAGAAATTAAAAATTAAAATAACCTCCAAACTTTTTCAGTGTATGGTCGAGTATATGAATGTTAAATTGTGAATTATCAGATTGATCAAGTGAATTGTTGTTATTGTAGCTACAGTGTGAAGGCTGCTTTGATACGGTTCATCATGCTACTCTATCTTCTGCGAGCTTCTTTATCTCCGAATAACTACTGCAACTAACATATTTTTGCATCTGCTTGCTGTATTCCTCTCTTAGTCACTTTCTACGATTGTTACCACTCACACGTCCCTCCAGTACTATATTAGTGATCCATTGATACTCAGAATATGTCCTACCAAGCGATCGCTTCATCTGGTCAAGTTCTGCAACAACTTCCTTTTCTTACCAATTCTAATCAGTACCTTCTCGTTAGTTACGTCATCAACCTATACCTAATCTCCAACATACTTCTGCAGCACTACATTTCGAAAGAGTCTATTCTCTTTTTATCTAAATTATTTACCGTTCATGTTTCACTCCCGTACACGGGTACACTCCAGACAAAAACCTTCAGAAAAGACCTTTTAGCACTTCATTCTATATTCGGTGTTAACAAAAGAATATGTTAGGCAACATACGAGGGTCAGTCAAAAAGTAATGCCTCCTATTTTTTTTCCTACGTTTAATTGTCAGGAAATTTAAATGCAATTACATAGGTTGAAAACCACAACATTGAGGATAATTTTGTCATTTTTCAATGTAATCTCCGCCCATCTCTACAGTTTTGGTCCATCTTTGAACAAGGGCATGTATCCCAGCACGGTAAAAATCACAGCTCTGCTTCCTAAGCCATTGACGCACGGATGTTTTGACGGCCTCCTCATTTTCAAAATGAATCCCACGATGAGCTTCTTTTAGTGGCCCGAACAGATGGAAGTCTGATGGTGCCAGGTCAGGGCTGTATGGGGGATGAGGCAAAACTTCCCATCCAATTTTCACAATCTCGTCAGAGGTGTGACGACTGGTGTGTGGTCTTGCATTGTCATGCAAAAGAAGAACATCTGCCATTGATTTTGTTGGGCGAACTCGCTGAAGACGTGCTGTAAGTTTGTTGAGGGTTGTGACGTATTGAACAGAATTTATTGTGCATCCCTGCTCCAAAAAATCAACCAGAATCACACCCTCTGTATCCCAGAAAACTGTTGCCATAACTTTCCCTGCCGATCGCACAGTTTTGAATTTTTTCTTCCTCGGCGAGCTTGTGTGACGCCACTCCATTGACTGCCTCTTTGATTCGGGTTCAAAAAAATGCACCCATGTTTCGTCCCCGGTCACAATTTTTTTCAGAAACTCATCTCCCTCCAAACGGAAGCGCTGCAAGTGTTGGGAGGCTATTGTTTTCCTTGCCTCTTTATTCTGATCGGTTAACATTCTTGGAACCCACCGTGCACAAACTTTTGAGTACCCCAATTGTTTAATAATCGTGATCACACTGCCTTTACTAAGAGAAATAATGCGACACACTTCATCTGCAGTCACCCGACGGTCACCACGAATGATGTCATCAACTTGCTGAATGTTGTGTGGAGTCACTGCACTCACCGGCCTGCCGCTCCGCTTTTCGTCAGTCAACGGTGTTTGCCCTTCAGCTTCCTTACAACGACGAACCCATCGTCTAACAGTGCTGACATCCACTGTCACAACACCATACACCTTCTTCAGTCTTTCATGAATGCGTATGGGCGTTTCACCTTCTGCATTCAAGAATTCAATCACACAACGCTGTCTCAAACGAACATCGATGTCGGCCATCTTACAAACTTCTGCTGTGCTGCCACCTGTTGACACAGAAAGTTACTACTGCAGTGGATTGCAGAAGAAGGTTTGAGGAATGGCGCCAAATTCAAATTTTTCACTTAACTTAATTTCTTTAAGTAGAAAAAAAATGGGAGGCATTACTTTTTGACCGACCCTCGTATATGAATTTAATACAAAAATAAGTGGTGCTAAATAATGAAACTAGAGAGCTAAATATTGGTCAGAATATGAAAATGTGCGTTAGAATTAAATGTCGCAAGCCTCAGCTTGATGAGAGGAATACTTTGGGCAAAATAGGCCATTTTACGAAAAACTGAAGGCGCTCAATGTCAGACTCAGAAAGACGAAAATTCTTATGTGACCTCTGTCTCAAGTAAAATGGTTATACACGTAACACATAAGCTGCCTCTATTAGTTTTCAAGTTATTCATTAAAAACGCTATTTGGAACGAAAACGTCCTTATTCTTGGTACATTAAGTATAATAGGGAACTCTACTTAAGCATTCGATTACGTTCATGCAATAACACAGGTGTACCAAGTTTCAAGACTGTGTTATAAATGACTATTGTTACAAGGAATCTTAAAGAGGCAGTTAAGATGTCATGTTCTACTTTCAGTTCCCATCTAAAAATTCTAGCCGGCAATGTTTAAATTCAGTTAAGCTAAATCGTTTTCAGTAACTAAAGCAAACGTAACTCTATTTTTTTAAAAATTAAAAAGGTTGTAAATTGTTAAACTACAGAGATATTAATTACGACGGGTCTGAGAAAGAGGCCTTGCAGATATTGGTACCTGCGCCTAGGTCGGTAGGTAGCACGTTTTAACGTTAGCGGTCCCCAGCGCTCCTATATCAATACAGCCAGAGAGGCAGTGAAAAGACACTTCTCACCGATAAATCTGTCGGTTCACGTCAGTCAAACGTCTGCGTGCGCAGTGCCTGAAATGATGTCAGTGCAGAGCAGTCTTGACGGTATTTTCAGTAAAAGTAGAGAGGGAACTCGTGAGGACTGTACGCAGTCATGGATCGCTTAGATTTCATGAAAGTAACTGTTCTTGTGCCACTCGCATTGTTGATAAAACCGCCTGCCAAGTGGCGAGATTATTTTCCACTTTTATGGCCAGCAATTAAATTTTGATGATAGACTATTTTAGGTACAAGTTTCTGTAGAGGGCGCTTATGAACTGTTAATATTATTATTATTATTAGGGATATAATAATATTTTATGCGTCTGAACTTTTACAGAGTATATGAAGCAGTGAAAACTCAAAACTGAGTAAATAACTAGTGGTAACATTTTCTTTCACCCCAAAATCAAGAGAAAAAACAAAAATGGCTTATCCATTTTAGTTCATCCTCACCACAGTGGTCCTGGAACAAAAGCTGCATGTCAAAAGTGTAAAAAAGGGGAAGAGAGAAATTCGGTGAAAACCACTGCCTAATGCCGCTGACTGTACAAGAAAAAAAAGAGCTGATTTTGTTAACGGATAAAGGCATTGAAATTATGATTATGAAGCATTTTCTTTTCTCTGTGACAGCTGCGGCTTGTGAGACGGTTTATGTTAATCACTGTGCACAATTTCAGTACATGTGTACATTCGTGTTGATTGTTTCACATTTACCGTATCAATTACTTTATGAACTTAGTTTTCTTCTATTTTTATTTAGGAATTTATTACTCTATTATTTTTGGCACTGTCCTTACATCCAAACGGAGGAGTAACACAGAAGCGTTTGCTAATGGAAAGTTCCCATTTACACTTTTGTAAATAAGAGCTACATGTCCTGTGCATATAACGTACTGGTCTTTAACGGTTTTCACCCCCCTAGAGCAGGAAATAACCCACAAACTGTGGCTTCTCCTCTACCCTTCTTGTCAAGGTCTTCGGTAGAGCGATCACCCACAAACAGTGGCTGCTCCTCTGCCCTTCTTGTCAAGGTCTTCGGTAGAAATATCAGCGCCATTCCTGATGATTATTATTCTAAATTAATGTGGTGTTGAACCTGGAGCACAGGACATTTTAATTATTATTAGTCAAAGAAGCTACAACTACATCACGTGTGGTTAGTACTTAGACATACTGAACACAAGTTGATACCTTACTTTGAAAAAAATTTGCCATATCACTCTCAGATCTTTTGGCAACCTCTCTGTTATGATTTGTAATGTACGTATAATTTACACATATACCATTGTACATTTTTATCAACATAAATCACTTTGTAAACCACTGTAGCGAATAACAGGTTTAATCTTAAGAACCACTGTTATTATATACACAAAATGCAGCTAAAGCGAAATTTCTGAGTGTCACATTATGTTGGTAATTTCAAGTTTACAGCTGGGAAAATAATAGCGAAAATTAGAAATCGCTCAAACCAATAATGGGACAGACAAGTTCGTGCGGTGTCTCTACACTCTTTCACAGTTCATGTTAGGATGTAGTAAATGTTTTTAAAACGTATTTAATACTGTTACCACTTTCTAAAGATACAATCAAAATGTTTGAAACAACCAACATTCATATTTTACTGTATGTATGTATATTCTTGCATGCATTAATGTGTATAAGGGAGTAGATCTTTTGAATAGAAGATTAAAAGGCAAAATTCTTGATCTGTTTGGTTCACAGTATCAAGATTGTTCGCGATTACCGTATTGCATGTGGTTGTTCCTCCTTTAGGTGAATCTGTGGAATGGACACACAAAGCCCAAATTATTATTTATTAATTTGCCTTTTTCTGGGTTATTATTTGAATTCCAAACAGACCATTTGTTTGAAACAGTGTTGTTCAAAATAAAATGTGTGTGAAGTCTTACGGGACTTAAGGGGCTCTGGAAAGACTCAAAATCATGAAAAGTTCAATTTTTACTTTTTTGCGTTTTCTGAATCTGCAGACTATTACCTTTTAATATATATATAATTTATTCAATTCCGAAGACTACAATTATTTTTAAATTTTTATTGAAATGTGTTCTACATGGGCGTGACCCACTGTGGCGCTGTTAAACTGCTGTCAAATGGTGTTATTATTAACGTCCGTGTTCATCAGGTACATTTTAGTGATGTGAGATAAAGTATGTGTTGTGGCTAATCTGTGATGGTTCAATATATATCGCTGGTGTGATTGTCGATTGTTTCATGTTTATTTACTCTGTCGTTATCTCGAAAATATTCGTGATTAATTCTGTTTCTTGAGTCTCTGTTTTGTTGAAGTATAATAATGAAAAAATTAAAGTTTTTAGAAATCCTCTGAAGGCTTTTAAGAAAAGGAGAAATGTTGGAAAGCCAAAGGTATGTGTTATTACTGTAAACAATGAAGACGATAACCAAGTGAGTGAACCTAACCTCTCAAGTACACCTGCCCATAGCAGTCAAAGTGGGAAAGAAAATACTTCACAGAAGAAACTTGGTTCAATGAGTGAAAACTATGAATGTTTTATGGGCGAATCGGATGTGAATGAAATATTTGATATGTCGGCTCTCAAAGGAATTTTTTCAAACTGTGTAAGATGTATTCATTGTAGTGAAGTTGGTCTGGAACTCTCCATAATAAAGCACGTAGGACTTGCTAGTGAAATACAACTGAAATGTGATAAGTGTTCATACATGACCACCTTTTGGAACAGTGTTGCAGTAACTGCAAATGAAGAAAATGGTAGCAAAATCTACGAACACAACAACGAGCGATGCTTGCTTTAGACAAGGAACGCCTTCGGGCTGCAGACAGGGCTGTAAAGAGTCTAGAAATACAAGCAAGAGTAAACAGGAGGAGGAACAAGAGGAAGCTGGAGGAGGAGTTTGCAGAGGATGAAGATAATCCATCCTATGGACCTGGAATGCACTAAAAAGTTAATCCAATCTTTGTCGCTCGATTCCCAAAACTTTTATTTTCTCATACTAATTACATGTTTTCTAAGGATCTTCCCAACATATTTGTTTCAAACTTTCAGTAAATGTTACACAGTACCTTCTGCATAATTTAACACAGCCTTTTTCCAAAAAACTGTATATTTTTGAATATATAAATAAAAAATTGCAAAAAATGTTGTGAATTTTCATTACAATTTTTAAAAAAATCATCTTTAATAACTGAACTAAAATTTTGTAAAATCCCTGTGTTAAGTTGTAGCCCATATTCCAATAAATAATCTGTATAAAGTTCAACTTCCTACCTCAAATACTTTGTGAGGAAAGATGTAATTTATAAGCGCTATTTTAACATTGAAAGTATGGGGCGTTCCGGAGCCCCTTAACTGCTAAGGTCATCAGTCCCAAAGAATACACACTACTTAACCTAAATTATCCTAAGGACAAACACACACACCCATGCCCGAGGGAGGTCTCGAACCTCCGCCGGGGCCAGCCGCACAGTTCATGACTGCAGCACCTCAGACCGCTCGGCTAATCCCGCGCGGCGAGACAGTGTTGTTTATAGGAGTTTAGCACATAGCGCGTTAACATAAACTTTAGAATATATTGTTTTATCTCAACGTTGTTCTGTCTGAACGAGTAAAATTGGTACTAGATTGGAGGAAACGAGACAGAGAAACACAGCAAACGAGGAAATGAGTAATTAAATGTTATGAGCACGAAAGAAAGAGAATTCTACATACTGCCATTGGGCCTTCTGGCATCCTCATCAGGCATCCGAACGAACATGCTGCAGATCTACTGTAGTATACCGCACTGATACAAAAACGTAATTAAGTCGGTTTACAGTTCTGCATTGCACTATCATTAATTTGCACAGCGCAATAGTAAACCACAGTCCTGAATTTGAAGTCAGCCTCAAAATTTATGTATTTACAATTTTTAGCCCCGGCCTGCTGAGGTGCACGTCAGGGACGTATGGGACTTATTCCAAATATTTTTTTTATGTATTTGTTATATTTATAATTAACTACGGCTTCATATACAGGTAATTTAGCACTATTATCGATGAGATATGCTACTGAGATTATACCCTGTTACAGCACCGCAGCATCTGCTAGTGCGGTAACTACAAGACCCAACTTCGTTCCTCTTCTCATTTACGAGATGAAGACCCCATGAGAGATGCGGCTTTCAGGATCCCTACAAATCTTCCCTCGACACGTCCCCTCGTCATTGCCTCCTGCAGAGCTATTGCACTAGCAGCAGCACGTACTCATAGAAGCGGACCACTTACAATATCCCCGCCTCATCTGTCTCTCCCCACGGGGCAGAGTCCGACGGGGCTGCTGCTGTTACGTGGAGACCGTGTCTCCCCCTGATGTGACGACAGCTCCGCCATCGGCCCTGACCCGCTCCCCGCTAAGCCGCCGTCAACACCAGTGCCACCAGCAACCACCCCTTGCAGGCAGATATTGCTACACGGCTCTGCTTCTACAGCACAATCCCGCGCGCTGCTATTGTTCGGCGTGCTTACGGGGAAATTGTGCCGCGTCGGCGGACAAACTTGCTGTGGTCCCTGCAGTCCTCGATGTGCCGGTCCGCGGATTACGGAGTAATTAGACGCAGGGAATCCTCTTCTGTGTGCCACTCGGAATGCCAGATTCAGATACCGCTGTGGCTGTGGCTGGTGTAGTGCGGGGACGTTCGTACCGGTAACTTAATTCGACAAACACCGAGTCTCAAGAATCATGACCACTGCCTCAATTTACTTGTCGGGCAATGACCGGAACCTTTATCACGTAAGAGGAGCTACTTATTGTTTTCTAGGTACATATTCAATTCGTTGGTGTCCTAAAGATGAAAGACGGCGGACTCGTTAGCTTCTCATGAATTCACAGAGCTATAAAAAATCCTTCTATTCCTCTTCCCTCATTTCTTCTTATTTATATAAGCACAGTTCAAAAATGGTTCAAATGGCTCTGAGCACTATGGGACTCAACTGTTGTGGTCATCAGTCCCCTAGAACTTAGAACTAATTAAACCTAACTAACCTAAGGACATCACACACATCCATGCCCGAGGCAGGATTCGAACCTGCGACCGTAGCAGCAGCGCGGCTATAAGCACAGTTATATTTATAGATTATCAGCTTACATTTTACAAATTTCAAAATGAAATGGCTCCATCTTCAGCAAGAAACTGACGGGAACCGACGTACAACCGCAACATACGGAAGTTACTCAGAAAGTAATGCACAGCATTTTTTTTCCTCAACTGAAAACAGCGCTACGATTTGCAGAACGCACGTGTGTATTATTTGAAGTCTCCTGAGTAAGCGCGCCAAGTTTCCGTCACTTCCGACAGATAGCGTTGCTGCAGGACAGTTTCAAAATGGTGTCTGTAGGTGATGTACACTACAAGGAACATGCTGTCATTGAATTTCTCACTGCAGAGAAACAAACTGTGGGGAAAATTCACAGACGCTTGATAAAGTCTATGGAGCATCTGCTGTCGACAGAAGTACAGTCAGTCGCAGAGCACGAAGGTTGAGATAATCAGAAGACGGTTTCAGTGGTCCGAGAGAGCATCCACGGCTGTCGCACCTGATGCTGCAGCGAGCTGATGTTGTATGTCATTCACGAGGACAGACGCATTGCGACGTGGCAGCTGGTACTGCATCTGCCAGTTAGCAAAGGAAGTGTGGTACACGCCCTTGTTTCGCGCTAGACGAAGGGCATCTAATTGGATGGAGATTACGAGGAGAAATAAAGTGTGTCGATAAAACAGCATTCTTTCGTGCGTGCATGAGGGTTATTAGACGGATGCCATATTCCTTGACTTCCGGAAAGCGTTTGACTCGGTGCCCCATTGCAGACTACTAACTAAGGTACGAGTATATGGGATTGGTTCCCAAATATGTGAGTGGCTCGAAGACTTCTTAAGTAATAGAAACCATTGTTCTCGATAGTGAGTGTTCATCGGAGGTGAGGGTATCATCTGGAGCGCCCCAGGGAAGGGTGGTAGGTCCACTGTTGCTCTCTATCTACATAAATGATCTTTAGGATAGGGTGTACAGCAATGTGCGGCTGTTTGCTGACGATGCTGTGGTGTACGGGAAGGCGTCGTCGTTGAGTGACTGTAGGAGGATACAAGATGACTTGGACAGGATTTGTGATTGGTGTAAGGAATGGCAGCAAACTCTAAATATAGATAAATGTAAATTAATGCAGATGAATAGGAATAAGAATCCCGTAATGTTTGAATACTCCATTAGTAGTGTAGCGCTTGACACAGTCACGTAGATTAAATATTTGGGCGTAACATGGCAGAGCGATATGAAGCGGAACAAGCATGTAAGGGCAGTTGTGGGGAAGGTGGATAGTCGTCTTCGGTTCATTGGTAGAATTTTGGGAAGATGTGGTTCATCTGTAAGGGAGACCGCTTATAAAACACTAATACGACCTACTCTTGAGTACTGCTCGAGCGTTTGGGATCCCTATCAGGTCGGATTGAGGGAGGACATAGAAGCAATTCAAAAGCGCCTCCTATATTTGTTACTGGTAGGTTTGATCATGACGCGAGTGATACGGAAATGTTTCAGGAACTCGGGTGGGAGTCTCTGGAGGAAAGGAGGCGTTCTTTTCGTGAATCGGTACTGAGGAAATTTAGAGAACCGGCGTTTGAGGCTGACTGCAGTACAATTTTCGCGGAAAGGCCACAAAGATAAGATAAGAGAGATAGTACTCGTAGAGAGGCATATAGGCAGTCATTTTTCCCTCGTTCTGTTAAGGAGTGGAACAGGGAGAGAAGATGCTAGGTGTGGTACGAGGTACCCTCCGCCACGCACCGTATGGTGGATTGCGGAGTATGTATGTAGGTGTAGATGTAGGTGTGCATCTCATTATGTTCAATTAAGAATAGTTGAAGAAAAAAAAGTGGTGCATTACTTTCTGGGCAACCCTCGTATATTGACAGATAGAGAGCATGAGGAAATTACACATCCTTCCATGTAGCAACAAGCGCTAACACACCTAAAATGATTGCAATATACAGTTTGCAAAACATTCACCACGGTAAAGCGCACCCAAGTTACGTAGCATGTCTGCCTTCATATTTTACATTTGTGTAAGAGACATTTTCGGTTGTAAATTCTGTTTCAGTTAATGCTGCAGTGCAATGTGTTACTTCATTGAACCATCATACTTCGAGTAATTATCGTTATGGTCAGAAACATTCAACTCGGCTACAATCTGGCGTATATGCTGCGAAAACGATATGTGTTTGTCAGACTTTCGAGCACAGCTGTATTGAAAAAAGGAACCTTTTATCAACACTGAAAATGTATTTCAAGGAAATCGTCTCATGGTGTCTGGAAGGAGCAGAATTAATTCTTGTAAATTATTGAATGGAGACTTCTACATCTTGCTCGTGAAAATGCGTACCTGATAATATGAAAACACATTTTTGTCTTTCTAATACGTCGCTTCTTAGGCAAGTGACGTTAAATATTACAAGGATGGAAGGTTACACAATTGAGAGCGATAACTATAATCTGAAATCAGTCGAGTCAGCTTGTCACATACTTTCAGCATCAATATCACTGGAGTAGCAATAAAAAAAAGTAATATGTTCACTCAAACGACATTTATTATACGACGTAAATCTGTGTATTTAGTAATTCTTTAATGAGTATGTAGTGGCAGCTGTGGATTTGTGGGACACCCGGTCTCCATACGTTCCCATATTAAAAAAAAAATGGTTCAAATGGCTCTGAGCACTATGGGACTTAACATCTGTGGTCATCAGTCCCCTAGAACTTAGAACTACTTAAACCTAACTAACCTAAGGACATTACACACATCCATGCCCGAGGCAGGATTCGAAACTGAGACCGTAGCAGTCGCGTAGTTCCGGACTGAGCGCCTAGAACCGCTAGACCACCGCGGCCGGCGTTCCCATATTCATTAAACTGCTGGTTCAGAGTACTGGAATGATTTATTCGGATTTCATTTTTGTCATTACATCTTCAGTTATATCATCCATGAAGATAATTCATGTACTTAACTCATTTCATGCCTATTCCTTGTGGCAGGTTTAACACCACGACTCCATCCCCTATGTAGTGATATTCTCAAATTTTCTGTAGGTTAACCTCAAATCGCAGTGTTCAGAGTTCTTGGGTGGTTACAGCCGTGACAATGAACGTTTAACTAGCTAAAGTTTATGCTTTGGTAGCCAAAGGGCTGTTTCCCATCCGATGACCCACAAGGTATAATTCAGTAGGTCCTCACATCACATGGTACTGTTTTACTGGTGTTAGGCGAAGATAACAACCACTGTGAAGTAGGTAATGAAGTGCGGTTATAAAAAATAGATTTGAACGGAGGTACCCCGTCCTACGTGGACACACACGGATTTGAGACCTTCATGATTTACGAGGTGCGGTCACGCCCACTTGCAGATTGTAATGCTGCTGTCCACCTTCGGAGCCTAAGGCCCACAAACTATGAATAAGTACCACAGGACACCACTGGAACCACGAGAAAACCAAGCCGGTCCACAAAATACAATTATGTATGCACAGGAAGACGGCGATAAGCTGTCGTTAAACAGCTCATACATAAAAAAGTCATCCGTTGTGGCCGAGCGGTTCTAGGCGCTTCAGTCTGCAACCGAGTGACCGCTATGGTCGCAGGTTCGAATCCTGCCTCGGGCATGGATGTGTGTGATGTCCTTAGGTTAGTTAGGTTTAAGTACTTCTAAGTTCTATGGAACTGATGTCCTCAGATGTTAATTCCCATAGTGCTCAGAGCCATTTGAACCATTTTGAACATAAAAAAAAAGATGGTACACAGCTGATTATGCCAATATAGTCAGGCGTTGAGCAAAATAAACCCGTGACAGTAACAAGAAGCTAATAACACTGAGTACAGAGTCTAAATCTACATCAAAATCTACGTGATTACTCTGCTATCCACAATACAGAGCCTGGCAGAGGGTTCAATGAACAACCTTCAATCCTTTCCTCTGCCGTTCCACTCTCGAGCAGCGCGCGGGAAAAACGAGCATTTAAATGTTTCTGTGCGAGCCCTGATTTCTCTTATTTTATCGCGATGGTCATTTCTCCCTATGTAGGTTGGTGCCAACGGAATGGTTTCACAATTGGAGGAGAAAACAGCTGACTGAACTTTCGTGAGAAAATCCCGTCGCAATGAAAAACGCCTTTGTTTTAATGATTTCCACTCCAATTCACGTATCATGTCTGTCGCATCATCTTCCCTATTTCGCGATAATACAAAGCGAGCCGCACATCTTTGAACATTTACGATGTCATCCGTCAGTCCCACCTGATGCGGACCCACACCGCACAGCAATACTTCCGAATAGGGCGGACAAGCGTGGTGTAAGCAGTCTCTTTAGTAGACCTGTTGCACTTTCTAAGTGCTCGGCCATTGCATCGCTGTCTTTGGTTTGCTCTACCCACAACATAGGTATGTCATCGTTCCAATTCAGGTCATTCGTAATTGTAATCCCTAAGTGTTTAGCTGAATTTACAGCATTAAGATTCGTGTGACTTATCGTGTAATCTAAATTTAGCGGATTTCTTGTAGTACCCACGTGAATAAATTCACACTTTTCTTTATTCAGGGTCAATTGCCACTCATCTCACCACACAGTTATCTTATCTAAATCATTTTGCAATTCGTTTTGGTCATCTGTTGACTTTACAAGACGATGAATGACAGCATGATCTGCAAACAATCTAAGAGTGCTACTCAGACTGTCTCCTACGTCATTAATGTAGATCAGGAGCAATAGAGAGCATATAACACTTCCTTGGGGAACGCCGGATATTACTTATATTTCACTCGATGATTTTCCGTCTGTTATTACGAACTGTGACCATTCTGACAGGAAATCACGAATCCAGTCGCACAACAGAGGTGATATTCCATAGGCACGCAGTTTGATTAGAAGACGCTTGTGAGGAACGGTGTCGAAAGGCTTCTGGAAATCTAAAAATATGGAATCAATTTGACATCCTCTGTCGATAGCACTCATTACTTCATCAGTATAAAGCGCTAGTTGTGTTTTCTTAATGCGTGCTATGTGTCAATAAATAGTTTTCTTCGAGATAATTCATAATGTTAGAGCACAGTATACGTTCCAAAACCTTAACGCAAATCGACGATAGTGATATGGGCTTGTAATTCAGTGGATATCTCCTATTTCACTTTATGGGTATTGGTGTGAAAAGCAGTTTTCCAGTCTTTAGGTACGGAACTTCGTGTGAGGGAGAGGTTATATGTAACTGCTAAATATGGAGCTATTCTATTAGCATACTCTCAAAAGAACCCGAGTGGTATACAATCTGGACCGGAGCCCTTGCCTTTATTAAGTGATTTAAGCTGCTTTGCTGCTCAGAGCATATCTACTATGTTTATCATCATGGCAGTTGTTCTTGATTGGAATTCAGGATTATTTACTTCGTCTTCTTTGGCGACGGAGTTTCGGAAATCCGTATTTAATAAATCTGCTTTAGTGGCACTGTCATCAGTGACTTCACCGTTGTTATCGCGCAGTGAAGGTATGATAGCATTTTGCCACTGGTGTGCTTTATGTATGACCAGAATCTCTTTGAGTTTTCTGCCAGATTCCGAGATAGAGTTTCGTTGCGGAGATTATGGTAAGCATCTCACATTGATGTACGCGCTATATTTGGAACTTATGCAGGACTTTGCCACTCTTGGTGATTTTGCGTTCTTTTAAGTCTGGCTTACGTTTTTTCAGCAGATTAGGACATTATTACCCGACAAACGAATGACAATCATCCTAGAGAAATCGTTATATCTTAGTATATGGATATGAACTTTAACTCACCTCAGTTAAAAATATGATAAACGTCTGGCCTGAGGGAAAGTCATTAGATATGCAGCAGTGAAGAGGAATGTTACAACCCCTAGTGGAGAAACGGTTTACCTGTGACATTTTGCCACATAACAAAATGATTCGTTTATTTCCTCTAAGCATTCAGAAGTTATCTGTACGTAGTACTTTTTACATAGGCTGGAAATGAATAATGGGGTGGACTTGCCCATTTCTGTATTACTTTCTTAAACGTGGAAAGCCGATATGGGAATAGTTGCGCTGTGGTACTGTCGCAACGGAGGAATGAGTCTAAACAAGCCTAATAGGACACAGTGGAAAGTGAGCGGAAAATTTCGTGAACATGCAGAAACCGTACAAAAGATAGCAAAAAGAATGTGGACTTAAAAGGCCATGAAGTGTACAGCAGGCATCGTGTAAAATGCCAATATGGAATACAAGGGGAAGAAGCTTTCGAAAATAATAAAGTTAGTAAGGTAGTATAAAAGCAGAGTTTGGTGAAAGTCTCACAAGCCCATCGAAGGCCCACTCAAAAGTGTGATGTAATTTTAGTTTCAAATTAAATTTACTCGAAGTGGACGTACATAATCATGTTACAGAACGTCGTCAACTCGCACATCGCCTGAGTACTGGGTTTCGTGTAACAGAGCAACAAAGAAAATGGGCTCGGCACTGCAGTCGTACACATAAAGAAGACATACGTAAACTCTATTACAGAATGGATGATACTGCAGGACAGCTTATAAATCTATCTTTGGTCAGCACATACACAGCCACCGGTTCCTTTGGACGTGTATAAGAAGGAAGGTTTTTAGAAAAATATATGGCAGGACTAATTAACAAACTGTCCTCAAGCACCACCCCAGCAGTGCGTTTTAATTACGTCCTACACAGAGAACTTAAGCGTCCAGAACTGAAGCGTCATTAATAAATACGAAGTCTAAAGAATAAATTCAAAGTGATCGATACGCAGCAGTACATGCACCCAGCGAAAATATTTGACTGTCATGTGGCTGACCCTCGGCGATCAAACTCGACAACATATACGTAAGTAAATGTATTGTACGATACATGGTTAACAGCGAATATGAATCTAGGAATTTATCGGATTATAGCTCTTACGGAAAGTCCAGTAATGTTTAGTCACTATCTATTTATCGAGATCTTTGAATTTCGCAATTTAATCGAACGCTGTGAATCGATTCGAATTTACAGTCAATGTTATTTGAAATTTGGCAGAGATTATTGAGAGGTCATGCTACATATTACCTATGTATAATTCAGTATGCTGGCCAAAAAGCATACACGTAAAATAAAAATCAAAAATCTTTTTCACAGCCTTACTAAAATTACGTAGCAACCCCTCTCAGTTATCACATACCATTATAAAGATTAGTAGTATTAAATCAAAGACTCTCGCAATAATATAAAAAACACTCACAAAGAGTTAGGTAAGAAATCGGGATCTCATTGCGAAAGCCAGAAAACCACATCGGTAGGCCACATCATCAGTGACACCATGTGGACGTGTCTATATTGTTGTTGTATTGATTGTTGTTATACTCGTCACAAAGGACTGTGAGAACAATGGTGCTTACACTGATGACCCATAGGGTTACTAAAATACAGGCTGTCCATAATTAAAGTTCCAGGTTCAAAACAATGTAGAAGGACAGCCACTGCTCAGAATAAAGTCAAATTTGAATATCATATTACTGCCGCTCGGGGAAACGACACGAAAAAAATAAATTTAAAGAAATTTTCACTAATAGATGGCGCAGAAAGCGTCTTAATGTAAATGCGGTGGACTACAAATAACAGACGAATCGCAGTGCGACGATTATGGTTGCACTTCACGCCATCCGTACTGTTTAAGTTTAACGGATTCCTTTTAGCACTCATGTGGATGACTTCACACTTTTCGTTATTTAGGGTCAACTGCTAATTTTAGCACCATGCAGATAACTTTTCTGAATCGTTTTGCAATTTATTTGATCTTCTGATGACTTTATTAGTCGATAAACGACAGCATCATCTACAAACAACCTAAGACGGCTGCTCAGATTGTCTCCCAAATCGTTTATATAGACACGGAACAGCAAAGGACTTATAACACTACCGAAGGGAACGCCAGAAATCACTTCTGTTTTACTCGATGACTTTCCTTCGATTACTACAAACTGTAACCTTTCTGACAGGAAATCACAAATCCAGTCATATGACTGAGACGATATTCCATAAAAACGGAAATTCACTACACGCCGCTTGTGTGGTAGAATGTCAAAAGCCTTCCGGAAATCCCGAAATACGGACTCTATCTGAAATTCCTTGTCAATAGCACTCAACATTCATACGAATAAAGAGCTAGTTGTGTTTCACAACAACGATGTTTTCTAAATTCATATTGACTGTGTGTCAAATGGCTCAAATGGCTCTGAACACTATCGGACTTTGCCGGCCGGTGTGGCCGCGCGGTTCTAGGGGTTATAGTCTGGAACCGCGCGACCGCTACGTTCGCAGGTTCGAATCCTGCCTCGGGCATGGATGTGTGTGATGTCCTTAGCTTAGTCAGGTTTAAGTAGTTCTAAGCTCTAGGGGACTGACGACTTCAGAAGTTAAGTCCCATAGTGCTCAGGGCCATATGAACCATTTGAACTATCGGACTGAACATCTGAGGTCCTCGGTCCCCTAGACTTAGAACTACTTAAACATAACTAACCTAAGGACATCACACACATCCATGCCCGAGGCAGGATTCGAACCTGCGACCGTAGCAGCAGCGCGGTTTCGGACTGAAGCTCCTAGAATCTCTCGGCTACACCGGCGGGCGACTGTGTGTCAATAGACCGTTTTCTTCGAGGTGATTCATAATGTTCGAACACAATATATGTTCCAAAATACTGTTGCATATTGACGTTAACGATTTGGGTTGATAATTAATTGGATTACTCCTACTAACTTTCTTGAATATTGGTGTGACCTGTGGCACTTTCCAGTTTTGGGGTACGGATCTTTCGTCGGGCGGACGGTTGTATACGATTGTTAAGTATGGAACTAATGCATCAGCATACTCTGAAGGGAACCTAATTGGTATACAGTCTGGACCATAAGACTTGCTTTCATTAAGTGATTTAAGTTGCTTCACTACTATAAGGATATATACTTCTACGTTACTCATGTTGGCAGCTGTTCTTGATCGAATTCTGGATTGTTTCCTTCGTCTTCTTTTGTGAAGGCATTTCGGGAGGCTGTGTTTAGTAACTCTGCTTTGGCAGTACTGTCTTCGATAGTGTCTCCATTGTTATCGCGTAGAGAAGGCATTGATTGTTTCTTGCCGCTAACACACTTCACATACGACCAGAATCCCTTGGGATTTTCAGCAAGGTTTCGAGACAAAGTTTAGTTGTTCTGGCCCGATTTGAGTACCAAGGAGGATCAGCTCCATAGTATGTTAATTTGTTTGGTATAAATCTCTCAATTGCTGCCGATACAATTTCTTTGAATTCAAGCCACATCAGGTCTACTCTTATATCATTAACTTGGAAGGAGTTCACTAATCGCTTTATCCGTTTTGATGCTCGTTATTAACTCAGGATTATTTGTTGCTAAGAGGTCGAGAGTGCTTTCACAACCGTTTAAAATTGGCGTGGGCTTATGAACTAACTACTCGAAAAAATTCTCAGACAATGCGTTTAGCACAATTTAGGATGATGTTTTATGCGTACCTCCGGAATTAAACATGTATATTCGCCAACACATCGAGGGTAAATAAAAGCCACCTCTAACTATAATCTTATGAGTAGGGTACATGTTTGAAATCAAACGCAAGTTGTCTTTGAACCTTTCCTCAACTGTATCATCTGAAGTGCGAGGTTGGTAAAGGGACTGAGTTTTTGTTTTATTCCGTTTGCCAACAATGACCTAACTCACAAGAACTATCTACTTCAATTTCGCGATTACATAAACTGCTTCTAACAGCAACAAACATCCCACCGCCAACCGTGTTTACCCTATCCTTTCGGAACACCGTTAGGTTCTCCGCGAAACTTTCGGCTGAGCTTACATCCGGTTTCAACCAGCTTCCAGTGCCAATAACGATTTAAGCATCAGCGCTTTCTATTAGTGCTTGGAGCTCTGGTACTTTCCCAACACAGCTACGACAATGTACAACTGTTATACCGATAATTCATGTATATAAGTTCTTCCTGTGTTCGGCCTACACCCTTTGTAACTGAAATCCTTCTTCTGTTTTCCCGCGACCCTCTAACATAAAAAACACCCCATGCCACAGAGCCCCTGCTATCCTTGTAGCCGCCTCCTGCATATAGTGGACACTTGACCTATTCACCGGAACCTGAAACCCAACCAACCTTTGGTGCAAGTCGAGGAATCTGCAGGGTACAAGATCGCAGAACTGTCTGAGCCTCTGATTCAGACCCGGTCCTGTCGACTATGCGGCAAATGGTCAGCTTTGCTTCCATCTTGCAAGCAAGACTGGCAGATTCTACCACTTCTGTTACCCGCTCGAAACCAGAGAGAATCTTTTCTGACCCAGTGTGATACACATCATTGTTATCGACGTCAGCAACAACCAGCAGTTGCCTCCACCCTGTGTTCTTCATGGCATCTGGGATGGTCCGTTCCACATCTGGAATGACTTCTTCCGGTATGCAAATGGTGTGCACATTGGTTTTCTTTCCCTTCTTGGCAGCCAAGTCCTTAAGGAGCCCCATAACGCACCTAACGTTGGAGCTTCCAACTATCAATAATCCCACCCTCTGTGATTGTCCGGATCTTGCTGGCTGAGTGGTTTCCTCTGAAACAGGACAGGCGGCAGCATCTGGCTCAGTGACAGTGTCAGCCACAGACAGCGCCTGGTACCTGTTTGTCAGAAAAACCGGGGAGGCCTTACGAGCGGCCTGCTACGCCCCGGTGCGACCTCTCACTCGATCACAGGTGAGGGATCAACCTCAGTGCGAGCAGTAACTGGGGTGGCCACCGATGAGGACCGATCGGAGGACTCGCGTGTGCTGGACGTCCGTTGGATCCGCATCGCTGGGCTACACCAGTGGTGGTCATCCACTGCAGCCTCAAGCTGTGTTACCGTAGCCATCAAAGCCTGAAGCTGAGAGCGAAGTTTCACCAACTTGACTCGCATCCGCACACAACAATCGTAGTCTCTGCCCATACTAAAGACCGTGGAAAAGTAAACTATGCAGATAAATGGACTATCAGCACGTGCTCCGCAACTCCACTGAAGATCCTAACGAAACCGCAGGAACTGTGTCTAATTAATTATATTAATAGGCAGAGATTCTAAAATCTAATTACCGAACAACTCAGGTGTCACTAAATAATTCGCCCTGGTTTTGAACTTGTAATATGTTAAAAAATCGATTTACTTTCCGACGCAACCGGAAATGCGAGACCTTTGGGTATTAGATATTAAATTAACACGCTGAAACTCAAGAAACTAAACTATTAAAGGACCCAGATGATATTATAAAATTCGCTCCTGGTTAGCAACTCGGAAAAGTCACAAAATGGATTACTTCCCTGTTGCTGCTTGCGTCTCGGTCGGCTACTGCTGCCTGAACCGGTGCCGGCTGATGTGCGTAAGGTTGCCCATATTCTGCAGTTCCGCGTATGGCATGTTCTTCGATATCGAAATGAGCTTCGTCTTTCCACAGAATTTTCCATGGCCATTCACTATCCAAGTCTATGGGAGTAATAAATTCTATAGCGAATGTTTGTCTCGCTGAGCGGTCAGCAGGGAGCAACTTCTGAACGTGGTTCATTTTGTATCGACAGCAATGTAGGATGTTTCGTAGGATTTCATGCACCGTGCTTCAAGCATGTCCAGCGTTCGGGAAATCACCTGTGCCCTGATGTTGGCACACCACTCCTGGACCTCTCCTGTAGTGCTGCTGTCATATCTTCGACAGACGTCGGATCAACTGTTATATTACGAAATATTAAGGAGACATATTAGGACAAGAAAGGCTAAGAAAGTTGCTACAATCTGTCATGAGACCTTATCAGACAAATGTAACGACTGGAGGACCTACGGTACCGTTAGTGAGGACGTCAACCTCGTCATGGTGAGGTATGGTCGAGTGCGGAGGGGCGGATTGCTCTCTCACTATCCATTAAACAATCAGTCCACCTACCTGCACAGGCTTCATGTTGTCTGACCCTTCACTCTGCGATGGTAGGTACTGGTTTAGTCGATAAAAGCTGCCTTGACGAAAAGTCAGCTGAATACCTTGTAGGCAAAGGCCACATAACTTTAGCCCATGGGCAGCATCCGAAAGTAAATTAGATTATCGGGCGTTCGAGATTCTTCCACTACTCGTTTGAAAAACGTCTAAAATTCCTGGAAGCTGGTTTACTGTCTTTAAAACACAGAAAACAGCTATCTATGTCCGTATGACGTACATCATAATGGTCTTGCCGAAGAATTTTTTCACCCCTGTAATGAGTAATTCTTCTCCATCTGGTTGTGTGGGGATCTTATTGCAAGATATTTGGTCCATACGGATATTTTAAACGTTCTGAACAGTGACTGACAAACGACTCCTTCAGACGTAACACAATAGGCTTCTTGTAAGGAAGTTCTCGCCACAATATCTCATAATTTGCACGAAACACGCCACATGGAGTTAATGTACGACTCTGAAATGTTCCAAAGCGAAATCTCCTAAAATAACTCACAAAACTCAAACTTCCTCAAAATACGCAACAATATAGTCGCTTTCCATCAACTACACGAGAACCGATCAAACGCGCAGATTTCTTCATTTTGGTACAAATTTTATCAGCGCGATTTAAAATGAGTGTTTACAGAAGGCGGCTCCCGAGCGACTATTTCGACTCATAGATCTGAGGCATAAAGCCATACTCAAATGAGCGGGAGATGTTGAATTCCTTTTGCTTAATGTATTAAGCAGCCAATCAGATCATCTGGAATACTTCTATACTCACGTTATTTCTAATGTCAGCCAATCAGATTACCACACGTAATTCAGACTAGAAATATTTTAATTCCGAAACTTCATAAAACACAATGGAAACAAATTACGATTCCTTTGCACAAAATAAATTACTTACAAACTTAATACTTAACGCCCCTTCTGGTTGCCCTTCACAAAAACATGCTCACTCTGACATACGTCACAAATTCCCCAAATACACAAAAAATTTCTGACGCTTACATTTACATAGTTTTACTAAAATACCACATTTCGGTCTCTCAATCTCTCCAAAACGCTCACACAAATGAATGACAGTGAAATAATAATTTTTCAATGTACTGTTAATTACGTCAGAAAAGTGTGCCAGTGACACTAAAGAGACTTCCAGAAAATTAGATTATATGAACCCATCCTCTTGGTTGTAGTTTCTAATGATACTATAGATGAATACATTACCGTTCCTAACTCGGTTTTACAATGTCAGCACAGTTACCATGTGTTTCAGAGAAAAATTTATATCTCCGAAAGTGCTCAAGTTATTGATTTGAAATCTTAGCAGTATGGTTCTGCTATCCACAGAATTTAGTACACTAAGTATGGAAAATATCGATTAATATTTAAAAATATTTCTTCAGATTCACAGAGAGTATGTGTAACGTATTGCATGCAGCATTGGTCAAGTACTCAGCTCGCCCGGCACAATAGCCAGCGTCAGTTGTGCGAGCGTGAGAACCAAAATCTGCACTCCTCCCGGCTCCAATGCAAGCTACGTTTTCCATGTAAGGTGACAATTCGTAATAATTTCATACGTTACACGAGGTAACGGACGTCATTTAGGATATTAATACTGTAAAGCCTTTGGTACTTTACGTCTTCATTACCTGTTGTCTGCATTAGACAAAAATTGGTTTTGCGCACATTTTGTACGTTCGATAAAAAATTTTTTCTTTCTCAAACAGAAAGTCAATGGACGAGTAGCAGCGCCAGCCCTTCGATAAGAGTGATGTAGCAGGGTTGCCCCTGGCCTCATTCTTTAGTGCCGTAGTCAACGAGCCATTACTTACAAAATTGCTCGGCGACTTCGCAGGACAGTAAGTATCTGTTTGTAAGACTGTTTGGCAGGTAAACACCGACGATGTCGGCGTTTTAATTAATAACGTCGGAGACATGAAACCTACAAAAAACTACTCCGAAGTCTACGTGGGCTCCACTATACTTACTTAAATCAACCGTACCTTCTTGTCCCTAAAGACAATCATTCACGGCATGGATGGGTTTCTCTAATTACAACACATACGCAGCAAGAAATGATCACTAGCAGATCAAAAGCATCCTGTCGCCTATTATGGTAAATTAATAGGGGGTATGTCTATCGACGTTTGTTTCTTCGGGCGGCATGATGCACTACACGTTACACACTACATGTCTTAAAACACGTTCAGCTGTATACAAGTAAATAGAGAGCTGAACTGAAACAATGGACTTACGGCTAAAAGCTTCCTTAATTTAATTTAATTATTACCAACGCGTACGGTATGATAGCGGAGGGATTAACCGGGGGCGCGGGCGCAGGAGCATTGACTCTGCCTGCCTGTTCCTATTCCTCTTCTATAATGATTTCGCTAGGCAGTGGCCTCTCGGTTAGCGATTTCACGCAGTTATAGGTCGTGGTTAATCTGTGAGACATCAAAACTAGATCGAGCTAAAGACCGTCCATCAAAATTTTTAAAATATTGTAAATGCAGAGCGAAAATATGTATCGTCACTTGATTTTAGTTAAAATAAGCAGTAACCGTTGAAAAGGAGCCAAATATGCAAATGCATATGCAACATGCAAATGTACATAATCCTCCTGCAAAAGCAACCACCAGCGATACGCATTGTCTGTCAGGTTGAAAGAATGCTTAGCCATGGGACATGTCTCCAGCACATAGCGCGTTAACATAAACTTTAGAATATATTGTTTTATCTCAACGTTGTTCTGTCTGAACGAGTAAAATTGGTACTAGATTGGAGGAAACGAGACAGAGAAACACAGCAAACGAGGAAATGAGTAATTAAATGTTATGAGCACGAAAGAAAGAGAATTCTACATACTGCCATTGGGCCTTCTGGCATCCTCATCAGGCATCCGAACGAACATGCTGCAGATCTACTGTAGTATACCGCACTGATACAAAAACGTAATTAAGTCGGTTTACAGTTCTGCATTGCACTATCATTAATTTGCACAGCGCAATAGTAAACCACAGTCCTGAATTTGAAGTCAGCCTCAAAATTTATGTATTTACAATTTTTAGCCCCGGCCTGCTGAGGTGCACGTCAGGGACGTATGGGACTTATTCCAAATATTTTTTTTATGTATTTGTTATATTTATAATTAACTACGGCTTCATATACAGGTAATTTAGCACTATTATCGATGAGATATGCTACTGAGATTATACCCTGTTACAGCACCGCAGCATCTGCTAGTGCGGTAACTACAAGACCCAACTTCGTTCCTCTTCTCATTTACGAGATGAAGACCCCATGAGAGATGCGGCTTTCAGGATCCCTACAAATCTTCCCTCGACACGTCCCCTCGTCATTGCCTCCTGCAGAGCTATTGCACTAGCAGCAGCACGTACTCATAGAAGCGGACCACTTACAATATCCCCGCCTCATCTGTCTCTCCCCACGGGGCAGAGTCCGACGGGGCTGCTGCTGTTACGTGGAGACCGTGTCTCCCCCTGATGTGACGACAGCTCCGCCATCGGCCCTGACCCGCTCCCCGCTAAGCCGCCGTCAACACCAGTGCCACCAGCAACCACCCCTTGCAGGCAGATATTGCTACACGGCTCTGCTTCTACAGCACAATCCCGCGCGCTGCTATTGTTCGGCGTGCTTACGGGGAAATTGTGCCGCGTCGGCGGACAAACTTGCTGTGGTCCCTGCAGTCCTCGATGTGCCGGTCCGCGGATTACGGAGTAATTAGACGCAGGGAATCCTCTTCTGTGTGCCACTCGGAATGCCAGATTCAGATACCGCTGTGGCTGTGGCTGGTGTAGTGCGGGGACGTTCGTACCGGTAACTTAATTCGACAAACACCGAGTCTCAAGAATCATGACCACTGCCTCAATTTACTTGTCGGGCAATGACCGGAACCTTTATCACGTAAGAGGAGCTACTTATTGTTTTCTAGGTACATATTCAATTCGTTGGTGTCCTAAAGATGAAAGACGGCGGACTCGTTAGCTTCTCATGAATTCACAGAGCTATAAAAAATCCTTCTATTCCTCTTCCCTCATTTCTTCTTATTTATATAAGCACAGTTCAAAAATGGTTCAAATGGCTCTGAGCACTATGGGACTCAACTGTTGTGGTCATCAGTCCCCTAGAACTTAGAACTAATTAAACCTAACTAACCTAAGGACATCACACACATCCATGCCCGAGGCAGGATTCGAACCTGCGACCGTAGCAGCAGCGCGGCTATAAGCACAGTTATATTTATAGATTATCAGCTTACATTTTACAAATTTCAAAATGAAATGGCTCCATCTTCAGCAAGAAACTGACGGGAACCGACGTACAACCGCAACATACGGAAGTTACTCAGAAAGTAATGCACAGCATTTTTTTTCCTCAACTGAAAACAGCGCTACGATTTGCAGAACGCACGTGTGTATTATTTGAAGTCTCCTGAGTAAGCGCGCCAAGTTTCCGTCACTTCCGACAGATAGCGTTGCTGCAGGACAGTTTCAAAATGGTGTCTGTAGGTGATGTACACTACAAGGAACATGCTGTCATTGAATTTCTCACTGCAGAGAAACAAACTGTGGGGAAAATTCACAGACGCTTGATAAAGTCTATGGAGCATCTGCTGTCGACAGAAGTACAGTCAGTCGCAGAGCACGAAGGTTGAGATAATCAGAAGACGGTTTCAGTGGTCCGAGAGAGCATCCACGGCTGTCGCACCTGATGCTGCAGCGAGCTGATGTTGTATGTCATTCACGAGGACAGACGCATTGCGACGTGGCAGCTGGTACTGCATCTGCCAGTTAGCAAAGGAAGTGTGGTACACGCCCTTGTTTCGCGCTAGACGAAGGGCATCTAATTGGATGGAGATTACGAGGAGAAATAAAGTGTGTCGATAAAACAGCATTCTTTCGTGCGTGCATGAGGGTTATTAGACGGATGCCATATTCCTTGACTTCCGGAAAGCGTTTGACTCGGTGCCCCATTGCAGACTACTAACTAAGGTACGAGTATATGGGATTGGTTCCCAAATATGTGAGTGGCTCGAAGACTTCTTAAGTAATAGAAACCATTGTTCTCGATAGTGAGTGTTCATCGGAGGTGAGGGTATCATCTGGAGTGCCCCAGGGAAGGGTGGTAGGTCCACTGTTGCTCTCTATCTACATAAATGATCTTTAGGATAGGGTGTACAGCAATGTGCGGCTGTTTGCTGACGATGCTGTGGTGTACGGGAAGGCGTCGTCGTTGAGTGACTGTAGGAGGATACAAGATGACTTGGACAGGATTTGTGATTGGTGTAAGGAATGGCAGCAAACTCTAAATATAGATAAATGTAAATTAATGCAGATGAATAGGAATAAGAATCCCGTAATGTTTGAATACTCCATTAGTAGTGTAGCGCTTGACACAGTCACGTAGATTAAATATTTGGGCGTAACATGGCAGAGCGATATGAAGCGGAACAAGCATGTAAGGGCAGTTGTGGGGAAGGTGGATAGTCGTCTTCGGTTCATTGGTAGAATTTTGGGAAGATGTGGTTCATCTGTAAGGGAGACCGCTTATAAAACACTAATACGACCTACTCTTGAGTACTGCTCGAGCGTTTGGGATCCCTATCAGGTCGGATTGAGGGAGGACATAGAAGCAATTCAAAAGCGCCTCCTATATTTGTTACTGGTAGGTTTGATCATGACGCGAGTGATACGGAAATGTTTCAGGAACTCGGGTGGGAGTCTCTGGAGGAAAGGAGGCGTTCTTTTCGTGAATCGGTACTGAGGAAATTTAGAGAACCGGCGTTTGAGGCTGACTGCAGTACAATTTTCGCGGAAAGGCCACAAAGATAAGATAAGAGAGATAGTACTCGTAGAGAGGCATATAGGCAGTCATTTTTCCCTCGTTCTGTTAAGGAGTGGAACAGGGAGAGAAGATGCTAGGTGTGGTACGAGGTACCCTCCGCCACGCACCGTATGGTGGATTGCGGAGTATGTATGTAGGTGTAGATGTAGGTGTGCATCTCATTATGTTCAATTAAGAATAGTTGAAGAAAAAAAAGTGGTGCATTACTTTCTGGGCAACCCTCGTATATTGACAGATAGAGAGCATGAGGAAATTACACATCCTTCCATGTAGCAACAAGCGCTAACACACCTAAAATGATTGCAATATACAGTTTGCAAAACATTCACCACGGTAAAGCGCACCCAAGTTACGTAGCATGTCTGCCTTCATATTTTACATTTGTGTAAGAGACATTTTCGGTTGTAAATTCTGTTTCAGTTAATGCTGCAGTGCAATGTGTTACTTCATTGAACCATCATACTTCGAGTAATTATCGTTATGGTCAGAAACATTCAACTCGGCTACAATCTGGCGTATATGCTGCGAAAACGATATGTGTTTGTCAGACTTTCGAGCACAGCTGTATTGAAAAAAGGAACCTTTTATCAACACTGAAAATGTATTTCAAGGAAATCGTCTCATGGTGTCTGGAAGGAGCAGAATTAATTCTTGTAAATTATTGAATGGAGACTTCTACATCTTGCTCGTGAAAATGCGTACCTGATAATATGAAAACACATTTTTGTCTTTCTAATACGTCGCTTCTTAGGCAAGTGACGTTAAATATTACAAGGATGGAAGGTTACACAATTGAGAGCGATAACTATAATCTGAAATCAGTCGAGTCAGCTTGTCACATACTTTCAGCATCAATATCACTGGAGTAGCAATAAAAAAAAGTAATATGTTCACTCAAACGACATTTATTATACGACGTAAATCTGTGTATTTAGTAATTCTTTAATGAGTATGTAGTGGCAGCTGTGGATTTGTGGGACACCCGGTCTCCATACGTTCCCATATTAAAAAAAAAATGGTTCAAATGGCTCTGAGCACTATGGGACTTAACATCTGTGGTCATCAGTCCCCTAGAACTTAGAACTACTTAAACCTAACTAACCTAAGGACATTACACACATCCATGCCCGAGGCAGGATTCGAAACTGAGACCGTAGCAGTCGCGTAGTTCCGGACTGAGCGCCTAGAACCGCTAGACCACCGCGGCCGGCGTTCCCATATTCATTAAACTGCTGGTTCAGAGTACTGGAATGATTTATTCGGATTTCATTTTTGTCATTACATCTTCAGTTATATCATCCATGAAGATAATTCATGTACTTAACTCATTTCATGCCTATTCCTTGTGGCAGGTTTAACACCACGACTCCATCCCCTATGTAGTGATATTCTCAAATTTTCTGTAGGTTAACCTCAAATCGCAGTGTTCAGAGTTCTTGGGTGGTTACAGCCGTGACAATGAACGTTTAACTAGCTAAAGTTTATGCTTTGGTAGCCAAAGGGCTGTTTCCCATCCGATGACCCACAAGGTATAATTCAGTAGGTCCTCACATCACATGGTACTGTTTTACTGGTGTTAGGCGAAGATAACAACCACTGTGAAGTAGGTAATGAAGTGCGGTTATAAAAAATAGATTTGAACGGAGGTACCCCGTCCTACGTGGACACACACGGATTTGAGACCTTCATGATTTACGAGGTGCGGTCACGCCCACTTGCAGATTGTAATGCTGCTGTCCACCTTCGGAGCCTAAGGCCCACAAACTATGAATAAGTACCACAGGACACCACTGGAACCACGAGAAAACCAAGCCGGTCCACAAAATACAATTATGTATGCACAGGAAGACGGCGATAAGCTGTCGTTAAACAGCTCATACATAAAAAAGTCATCCGTTGTGGCCGAGCGGTTCTAGGCGCTTCAGTCTGCAACCGAGTGACCGCTATGGTCGCAGGTTCGAATCCTGCCTCGGGCATGGATGTGTGTGATGTCCTTAGGTTAGTTAGGTTTAAGTACTTCTAAGTTCTATGGAACTGATGTCCTCAGATGTTAATTCCCATAGTGCTCAGAGCCATTTGAACCATTTTGAACATAAAAAAAAAGATGGTACACAGCTGATTATGCCAATATAGTCAGGCGTTGAGCAAAATAAACCCGTGACAGTAACAAGAAGCTAATAACACTGAGTACAGAGTCTAAATCTACATCAAAATCTACGTGATTACTCTGCTATCCACAATACAGAGCCTGGCAGAGGGTTCAATGAACAACCTTCAATCCTTTCCTCTGCCGTTCCACTCTCGAGCAGCGCGCGGGAAAAACGAGCATTTAAATGTTTCTGTGCGAGCCCTGATTTCTCTTATTTTATCGCGATGGTCATTTCTCCCTGTGTAGGTTGGTGCCAACGGAATGGTTTCACAATTGGAGGAGAAAACAGCTGACTGAACTTTCGTGAGAAAATCCCGTCGCAATGAAAAACGCCTTTGTTTTAATGATTTCCACTCCAATTCACGTATCATGTCTGTCGCATCATCTTCCCTATTTCGCGATAATACAAAGCGAGCCGCACATCTTTGAACATTTACGATGTCATCCGTCAGTCCCACCTGATGCGGACCCACACCGCACAGCAATACTTCCGAATAGGGCGGACAAGCGTGGTGTAAGCAGTCTCTTTAGTAGACCTGTTGCACTTTCTAAGTGCTCGGCCATTGCATCGCTGTCTTTGGTTTGCTCTACCCACAACATAGGTATGTCATCGTTCCAATTCAGGTCATTCGTAATTGTAATCCCTAAGTGTTTAGCTGAATTTACAGCATTAAGATTCGTGTGACTTATCGTGTAATCTAAATTTAGCGGATTTCTTGTAGTACCCACGTGAATAAATTCACACTTTTCTTTATTCAGGGTCAATTGCCACTCATCTCACCACACAGATATCTTATCTAAATCATTTTGCAATTCGTTTTGGTCATCTGTTGACTTTACAAGACGATGAATGACAGCATGATCTGCAAACAATCTAAGAGTGCTACTCAGACTGTCTCCTACGTCATTAATGTAGATCAGGAGCAATAGAGAGCATATAACACTTCCTTGGGGAACGCCGGATATTACTTATATTTCACTCGATGATTTTCCGTCTGTTATTACGAACTGTGACCATTCTGACAGGAAATCACGAATCCAGTCGCACAACAGAGGTGATATTCCATAGGCACGCAGTTTGATTAGAAGACGCTTGTGAGGAACGGTGTCGAAAGGCTTCTGGAAATCTAAAAATATGGAATCAATTTGACATCCTCTGTCGATAGCACTCATTACTTCATCAGTATAAAGCGCTAGTTGTGTTTTCTTAATGCGTGCTATGTGTCAATAAATAGTTTTCTTCGAGATAATTCATAATGTTAGAGCACAGTATACGTTCCAAAACCTTAACGCAAATCGACGATAGTGATATGGGCTTGTAATTCAGTGGATATCTCCTATTTCACTTTATGGGTATTGGTGTGAAAAGCAGTTTTCCAGTCTTTAGGTACGGAACTTCGTGTGAGGGAGAGGTTATATGTAACTGCTAAATATGGAGCTATTCTATTAGCATACTCTCAAAAGAACCCGAGTGGTATACAATCTGGACCGGAGCCCTTGCCTTTATTAAGTGATTTAAGCTGCTTTGCTGCTCAGAGCATATCTACTATGTTTATCATCATGGCAGTTGTTCTTGATTGGAATTCAGGATTATTTACTTCGTCTTCTTTGGCGACGGAGTTTCGGAAATCCGTATTTAATAAATCTGCTTTAGTGGCACTGTCATCAGTGACTTCACCGTTGTTATCGCGCAGTGAAGGTATGATAGCATTTTGCCACTGGTGTGCTTTATGTATGACCAGAATCTCTTTGAGTTTTCTGCCAGATTCCGAGATAGAGTTTCGTTGCGGAGATTATGGTAAGCATCTCACATTGATGTACGCGCTATATTTGGAACTTATGCAGGACTTTGCCACTCTTGGTGATTTTGCGTTCTTTTAAGTCTGGCTTACGTTTTTTCAGCAGATTAGGACATTATTACCCGACAAACGAATGACAATCATCCTAGAGAAATCGTTATATCTTAGTATATGGATATGAACTTTAACTCACCTCAGTTAAAAATATGATAAACGTCTGGCCTGAGGGAAAGTCATTAGATATGCAGCAGTGAAGAGGAATGTTACAACCCCTAGTGGAGAAACGGTTTACCTGTGACATTTTGCCACATAACAAAATGATTCGTTTATTTCCTCTAAGCATTCAGAAGTTATCTGTACGTAGTACTTTTTACATAGGCTGGAAATGAATAATGGGGTGGACTTGCCCATTTCTGTATTACTTTCTTAAACGTGGAAAGCCGATATGGGAATAGTTGCGCTGTGGTACTGTCGCAACGGAGGAATGAGTCTAAACAAGCCTAATAGGACACAGTGGAAAGTGAGCGGAAAATTTCGTGAACATGCAGAAACCGTACAAAAGATAGCAAAAAGAATGTGGACTTAAAAGGCCATGAAGTGTACAGCAGGCATCGTGTAAAATGCCAATATGGAATACAAGGGGAAGAAGCTTTCGAAAATAATAAAGTTAGTAAGGTAGTATAAAAGCAGAGTTTGGTGAAAGTCTCACAAGCCCATCGAAGGCCCACTCAAAAGTGTGATGTAATTTTAGTTTCAAATTAAATTTACTCGAAGTGGACGTACATAATCATGTTACAGAACGTCGTCAACTCGCACATCGCCTGAGTACTGGGTTTCGTGTAACAGAGCAACAAAGAAAATGGGCTCGGCACTGCAGTCGTACACATAAAGAAGACATACGTAAACTCTATTACAGAATGGATGATACTGCAGGACAGCTTATAAATCTATCTTTGGTCAGCACATACACAGCCACCGGTTCCTTTGGACGTGTATAAGAAGGAAGGTTTTTAGAAAAATATATGGCAGGACTAATTAACAAACTGTCCTCAAGCACCACCCCAGCAGTGCGTTTTAATTACGTCCTACACAGAGAACTTAAGCGTCCAGAACTGAAGCGTCATTAATAAATACGAAGTCTAAAGAATAAATTCAAAGTGATCGATACGCAGCAGTACATGCACCCAGCGAAAATATTTGACTGTCATGTGGCTGACCCTCGGCGATCAAACTCGACAACATATACGTAAGTAAATGTATTGTACGATACATGGTTAACAGCGAATATGAATCTAGGAATTTATCGGATTATAGCTCTTACGGAAAGTCCAGTAATGTTTAGTCACTATCTATTTATCGAGATCTTTGAATTTCGCAATTTAATCGAACGCTGTGAATCGATTCGAATTTACAGTCAATGTTATTTGAAATTTGGCAGAGATTATTGAGAGGTCATGCTACATATTACCTATGTATAATTCAGTATGCTGGCCAAAAAGCATACACGTAAAATAAAAATCAAAAATCTTTTTCACAGCCTTACTAAAATTACGTAGCAACCCCTCTCAGTTATCACATACCATTATAAAGATTAGTAGTATTAAATCAAAGACTCTCGCAATAATATAAAAAACACTCACAAAGAGTTAGGTAAGAAATCGGGATCTCATTGCGAAAGCCAGAAAACCACATCGGTAGGCCACATCATCAGTGACACCATGTGGACGTGTCTATATTGTTGTTGTATTGATTGTTGTTATACTCGTCACAAAGGACTGTGAGAACAATGGTGCTTACACTGATGACCCATAGGGTTACTAAAATACAGGCTGTCCATAATTAAAGTTCCAGGTTCAAAACAATGTAGAAGGACAGCCACTGCTCAGAATAAAGTCAAATTTGAATATCATATTACTGCCGCTCGGGGAAACGACACGAAAAAAATAAATTTAAAGAAATTTTCACTAATAGATGGCGCAGAAAGCGTCTTAATGTAAATGCGGTGGACTACAAATAACAGACGAATCGCAGTGCGACGATTATGGTTGCACTTCACGCCATCCGTACTGTTTAAGTTTAACGGATTCCTTTTAGCACTCATGTGGATGACTTCACACTTTTCGTTATTTAGGGTCAACTGCTAATTTTAGCACCATGCAGATAACTTTTCTGAATCGTTTTGCAATTTATTTGATCTTCTGATGACTTTATTAGTCGATAAACGACAGCATCATCTACAAACAACCTAAGACGGCTGCTCAGATTGTCTCCCAAATCGTTTATATAGACACGGAACAGCAAAGGACTTATAACACTACCGAAGGGAACGCCAGAAATCACTTCTGTTTTACTCGATGACTTTCCTTCAATTACTACAAACTGTAACCTTTCTGACAGGAAATCACAAATCCAGTCATATGACTGAGACGATATTCCATAAAAACGGAAATTCACTACACGCCGCTTGTGTGGTAGAATGTCAAAAGCCTTCCGGAAATCCCGAAATACGGACTCTATCTGAAATTCCTTGTCAATAGCACTCAACATTCATACGAATAAAGAGCTAGTTGTGTTTCACAACAACGATGTTTTCTAAATTCATATTGACTGTGTGTCAAATGGCTCAAATGGCTCTGAACACTATCGGACTTTGCCGGCCGGTGTGGCCGCGCGGTTCTAGGGGTTATAGTCTGGAACCGCGCGACCGCTACGTTCGCAGGTTCGAATCCTGCCTCGGGCATGGATGTGTGTGATGTCCTTAGCTTAGTCAGGTTTAAGTAGTTCTAAGCTCTAGGGGACTGACGACTTCAGAAGTTAAGTCCCATAGTGCTCAGGGCCATATGAACCATTTGAACTATCGGACTGAACATCTGAGGTCCTCGGTCCCCTAGACTTAGAACTACTTAAACATAACTAACCTAAGGACATCACACACATCCATGCCCGAGGCAGGATTCGAACCTGCGACCGTAGCAGCAGCGCGGTTTCGGACTGAAGCTCCTAGAATCTCTCGGCTACACCGGCGGGCGACTGTGTGTCAATAGACCGTTTTCTTCGAGGTGATTCATAATGTTCGAACACAATATATGTTCCAAAATACTGTTGCATATTGACGTTAACGATTTGGGTTGATAATTAATTGGATTACTCCTACTAACTTTCTTGAATATTGGTGTGACCTGTGGCACTTTCCAGTTTTGGGGTACGGATCTTTCGTCGGGCGGACGGTTGTATACGATTGTTAAGTATGGAACTAATGCATCAGCATACTCTGAAGGGAACCTAATTGGTATACAGTCTGGACCATAAGACTTGCTTTCATTAAGTGATTTAAGTTGCTTCACTACTATAAGGATATATACTTCTACGTTACTCATGTTGGCAGCTGTTCTTGATCGAATTCTGGATTGTTTCCTTCGTCTTCTTTTGTGAAGGCATTTCGGGAGGCTGTGTTTAGTAACTCTGCTTTGGCAGTACTGTCTTCGATAGTGTCTCCATTGTTATCGCGTAGAGAAGGCATTGATTGTTTCTTGCCGCTAACACACTTCACATACGACCAGAATCCCTTGGGATTTTCAGCAAGGTTTCGAGACAAAGTTTAGTTGTTCTGGCCCGATTTGAGTACCAAGGAGGATCAGCTCCATAGTATGTTAATTTGTTTGGTATAAATCTCTCAATTGCTGCCGATACAATTTCTTTGAATTCAAGCCACATCAGGTCTACTCTTATATCATTAACTTGGAAGGAGTTCACTAATCGCTTTATCCGTTTTGATGCTCGTTATTAACTCAGGATTATTTGTTGCTAAGAGGTCGAGAGTGCTTTCACAACCGTTTAAAATTGGCGTGGGCTTATGAACTAACTACTCGAAAAAATTCTCAGACAATGCGTTTAGCACAATTTAGGATGATGTTTTATGCGTACCTCCGGAATTAAACATGTATATTCGCCAACACATCGAGGGTAAATAAAAGCCACCTCTAACTATAATCTTATGAGTAGGGTACATGTTTGAAATCAAACGCAAGTTGTCTTTGAACCTTTCCTCAACTGTATCATCTGAAGTGCGAGGTTGGTAAAGGGACTGAGTTTTTGTTTTATTCCGTTTGCCAACAATGACCTAACTCACAAGAACTATCTACTTCAATTTCGCGATTACATAAACTGCTTCTAACAGCAACAAACATCCCACCGCCAACCGTGTTTACCCTATCCTTTCGGAACACCGTTAGGTTCTCCGCGAAACTTTCGGCTGAGCTTACATCCGGTTTCAACCAGCTTCCAGTGCCAATAACGATTTAAGCATCAGCGCTTTCTATTAGTGCTTGGAGCTCTGGTACTTTCCCAACACAGCTACGACAATGTACAACTGTTATACCGATAATTCATGTATATAAGTTCTTCCTGTGTTCGGCCTACACCCTTTGTAACTGAAATCCTTCTTCTGTTTTCCCGCGACCCTCTAACATAAAAAACACCCCATGCCACAGAGCCCCTGCTATCCTTGTAGCCGCCTCCTGCATATAGTGGACACTTGACCTATTCACCGGAACCTGAAACCCAACCAACCTTTGGTGCAAGTCGAGGAATCTGCAGGGTACAAGATCGCAGAACTGTCTGAGCCTCTGATTCAGACCCGGTCCTGTCGACTATGCGGCAAATGGTCAGCTTTGCTTCCATCTTGCAAGCAAGACTGGCAGATTCTACCACTTCTGTTACCCGCTCGAAACCAGAGAGAATCTTTTCTGACCCAGTGTGATACACATCATTGTTATCGACGTCAGCAACAACCAGCAGTTGCCTCCACCCTGTGTTCTTCATGGCATCTGGGATGGTCCGTTCCACATCTGGAATGACTTCTTCTGGTATGCAAATGGTGTGCACATTGGTTTTCTTTCCCTTCTTGGCAGCCAAGTCCTTAAGGAGCCCCATAACGCACCTAACGTTGGAGCTTCCAACTATCAATAATCCCACCCTCTGTGATTGTCCGGATCTTGCTGGCTGAGTGGTTTCCTCTGAAACAGGACAGGCGGCAGCATCTGGCTCAGTGACAGTGTCAGCCACAGACAGCGCCTGGTACCTGTTTGTCAGAAAAACCGGGGAGGCCTTACGAGCGGCCTGCTACGCCCCGGTGCGACCTCTCACTCGATCACAGGTGAGGGATCAACCTCAGTGCGAGCAGTAACTGGGGTGGCCACCGATGAGGACCGATCGGAGGACTCGCGTGTGCTGGACGTCCGTTGGATCCGCATCGCTGGGCTACACCAGTGGTGGTCATCCACTGCAGCCTCAAGCTGTGTTACCGTAGCCATCAAAGCCTGAAGCTGAGAGCGAAGTTTCACCAACTTGACTCGCATCCGCACACAACAATCGTAGTCTCTGCCCATACTAAAGACCGTGGAAAAGTAAACTATGCAGATAAATGGACTATCAGCACGTGCTCCGCAACTCCACTGAAGATCCTAACGAAACCGCAGGAACTGTGTCTAATTAATTATATTAATAGGCAGAGATTCTAAAATCTAATTACCGAACAACTCAGGTGTCACTAAATAATTCGCCCTGGTTTTGAACTTGTAATATGTTAAAAAATCGATTTACTTTCCGACGCAACCGGAAATGCGAGACCTTTGGGTATTAGATATTAAATTAACACGCTGAAACTCAAGAAACTAAACTATTAAAGGACCCAGATGATATTATAAAATTCGCTCCTGGTTAGCAACTCGGAAAAGTCACAAAATGGATTACTTCCCTGTTGCTGCTTGCGTCTCGGTCGGCTACTGCTGCCTGAACCGGTGCCGGCTGATGTGCGTAAGGTTGCCCATATTCTGCAGTTCCGCGTATGGCATGTTCTTCGATATCGAAATGAGCTTCGTCTTTCCACAGAATTTTCCATGGCCATTCACTATCCAAGTCTATGGGAGTAATAAATTCTATAGTGAATGTTTGTCTCGCTGAGCGGTCAGCAGGGAGCAACTTCTGAACGTGGTTCATTTTGTATCGACAGCAATGTAGGATGTTTCGTAGGATTTCATGCACCGTGCTTCAAGCATGTCCAGCGTTCGGGAAATCACCTGTGCCCTGATGTTGGCACACCACTCCTGGACCTCTCCTGTAGTGCTGCTGTCATATCTTCGACAGACGTCGGATCAACTGTTATATTACGAAATATTAAGGAGACATATTAGGACAAGAAAGGCTAAGAAAGTTGCTACAATCTGTCATGAGACCTTATCAGACAAATGTAACGACTGGAGGACCTACGGTACCGTTAGTGAGGACGTCAACCTCGTCATGGTGAGGTATGGTCGAGTGCGGAGGGGCGGATTGCTCTCTCACTATCCATTAAACAATCAGTCCACCTACCTGCACAGGCTTCATGTTGTCTGACCCTTCACTCTGCGATGGTAGGTACTGGTTTAGTCGATAAAAGCTGCCTTGACGAAAAGTCAGCTGAATACCTTGTAGGCAAAGGCCACATAACTTTAGCCCATGGGCAGCATCCGAAAGTAAATTAGATTATCGGGCGTTCGAGATTCTTCCACTACTCGTTTGAAAAACGTCTAAAATTCCTGGAAGCTGGTTTACTGTCTTTAAAACACAGAAAACAGCTATCTATGTCCGTATGACGTACATCATAATGGTCTTGCCGAAGAATTTTTTCACCCCTGTAATGAGTAATTCTTCTCCATCTGGTTGTGTGGGGATCTTATTGCAAGATATTTGGTCCATACGGATATTTTAAACGTTCTGAACAGTGACTGACAAACGACTCCTTCAGACGTAACACAATAGGCTTCTTGTAAGGAAGTTCTCGCCACAATATCTCATAATTTGCACGAAACACGCCACATGGAGTTAATGTACGACTCTGAAATGTTCCAAAGCGAAATCTCCTAAAATAACTCACAAAACTCAAACTTCCTCAAAATACGCAACAATATAGTCGCTTTCCATCAACTACACGAGAACCGATCAAACGCGCAGATTTCTTCATTTTGGTACAAATTTTATCAGCGCGATTTAAAATGAGTGTTTACAGAAGGCGGCTCCCGAGCGACTATTTCGACTCATAGATCTGAGGCATAAAGCCATACTCAAATGAGCGGGAGATGTTGAATTCCTTTTGCTTAATGTATTAAGCAGCCAATCAGATCATCTGGAATACTTCTATACTCACGTTATTTCTAATGTCAGCCAATCAGATTACCACACGTAATTCAGACTAGAAATATTTTAATTCCGAAACTTCATAAAACACAATGGAAACAAATTACGATTCCTTTGCACAAAATAAATTACTTACAAACTTAATACTTAACGCCCCTTCTGGTTGCCCTTCACAAAAACATGCTCACTCTGACATACGTCACAAATTCCCCAAATACACAAAAAATTTCTGACGCTTACATTTACATAGTTTTACTAAAATACCACATTTCGGTCTCTCAATCTCTCCAAAACGCTCACACAAATGAATGACAGTGAAATAATAATTTTTCAATGTACTGTTAATTACGTCAGAAAAGTGTGCCAGTGACACTAAAGAGACTTCCAGAAAATTAGATTATATGAACCCATCCTCTTGGTTGTAGTTTCTAATGATACTATAGATGAATACATTACCGTTCCTAACTCGGTTTTACAATGTCAGCACAGTTACCATGTGTTTCAGAGAAAAATTTATATCTCCGAAAGTGCTCAAGTTATTGATTTGAAATCTTAGCAGTATGGTTCTGCTATCCACAGAATTTAGTACACTAAGTATGGAAAATATCGATTAATATTTAAAAATATTTCTTCAGATTCACAGAGAGTATGTGTAACGTATTGCATGCAGCATTGGTCAAGTACTCAGCTCGCCCGGCACAATAGCCAGCGTCAGTTGTGCGAGCGTGAGAACCAAAATCTGCACTCCTCCCGGCTCCAATGCAAGCTACGTTTTCCATGTAAGGTGACAATTCGTAATAATTTCATACGTTACACGAGGTAACGGACGTCATTTAGGATATTAATACTGTAAAGCCTTTGGTACTTTACGTCTTCATTACCTGTTGTCTGCATTAGACAAAAATTGGTTTTGCGCACATTTTGTACGTTCGATAAAAAATTTTTTCTTTCTCAAACAGAAAGTCAATGGACGAGTAGCAGCGCCAGCCCTTCGATAAGAGTGATGTAGCAGGGTTGCCCCTGGCCTCATTCTTTAGTGCCGTAGTCAACGAGCCATTACTTACAAAATTGCTCGGCGACTTCGCAGGACAGTAAGTATCTGTTTGTAAGACTGTTTGGCAGGTAAACACCGACGATGTCGGCGTTTTAATTAATAACGTCGGAGACATGAAACCTACAAAAAACTACTCCGAAGTCTACGTGGGCTCCACTATACTTACTTAAATCAACCGTACCTTCTTGTCCCTAAAGACAATCATTCACGGCATGGATGGGTTTCTCTAATTACAACACATACGCAGCAAGAAATGATCACTAGCAGATCAAAAGCATCCTGTCGCCTATTATGGTAAATTAATAGGGGGTATGTCTATCCTTAACCTGAATGCAATGGAGACATTCAAGTCTCTGAATGTCTGTGAAGGAATGGCAGTTCATTCTGCCCTCAAGAATGTAAGCCAGAGAAGGTAGTGATGCTGTCCACTGGTGTCTGGAGTGAAGTCTACGTTATAACTCACCCCTAAGGTGTTTTATGGAGTTCAGGTCGGGATTCTGGGAGGGCCTACCCATTTCAGGAATGTTATTGTCGACAAACCACTTCCTAACAGAGTGAGCTGTCATGCTGATACAGTCATTATCTTTCAGTTGTTCACCAGCTGTATGCAGCAGACAATACCGTTAAATGTTTTCATGTCCTTCTGCATTTAGCATTTCCTTAAGCCCAATGTGAAGACCACTCCCCAGTCGAGAAAAACGCCCTCATACCGTAACATAGCCACCTCTGTAATACACTGTTGCAACTACACACAACTACCTACTCGTATGTGGCGGCAATAGTCCTCAGGCATTTGCCAACACTCCAGTGGACTGCCAAAGAATATAATATGGTCCATCACTCCAAATCACTCGTTTTGCAGCCATTCACTGTCCAGAGACGTCGCTCTTCATACTCTCTCAGGCTTCATTTAGCAAACAGAAATGTAGTGGCACTGATTAGCAGTCTCTACAATGACCTTCCGGAATACTCCACAGTCCCAGAGTGACAGTAAATGAGGTTGCCTGGTCGTGATTTAGCTGTGGTGGCTGCGTCGCGTTTCTCCTTCACAGTCGCCAAGTATCGAATTGGGCAGCTTTAAAAGTGTTCACATGTCCCTTATCGATTCGTTACTCACCTGCTACGACTACATTCCCACGAGTCCTCTGCTCGGCGTCTGTCTCAGTACTCGTCTAACGACGGAACTCCCGGGCTCCTCGCTGCCAAGCAGTGATGATAAAAGCAAGCACATCTTCCAGCGACACAGCTACTCTGACCAAAGAGTGCGTGCGAGTAATCTGCAAGCTCAACATTGTCGCCTAGTGTTTGAGACAACCAAAGTACGTACAAATTCCAGAAATGCAAATAGCGAAACCTCAATAGACCGTTTCAAATGTACTTTCCAGCCCAATCATCCAGGTTAAAGATAGTCAATCCGCAGCCCAAACTACAGGTGATCTCTTCGGCAATAGAGCGTGAGGGCACTGGACTGTGCACAAAAAGTTTTATACTTTAATACTTATTTCTTCACTCCTATATACAGCCCCACGTTTTCACGAGTACAGGTTACTAAGTCAGATGAATAAAGCTTTACAAAGCAACCTTTTAAACTCCTGCAACAAAACGCCGAAGGAGGTTCTTACGGGTCTAAAACACTGAAGCGCACAATCGGCCCATTTACATTTAACAAACTGTTAATACTACAAACAGTACAAACGACCGCATCAGCAAGATGTTTTCTCACGCATTTAAATCATTGCCGTCATTTTACCGAAGTTATGCACTGTCGGGCTGGGCTAACACTCCGCTTTGCTGACCGCTGTTGGCCTGTTGGCATGTGGGGTGCACTCAGCCATTGTGAGGCAAACTGAGCAGCTACTTGATTGAGAAGTAGCGGCTCCGGTCTCGGAAACTGACCTACGGCCGGGAGAGTGCAGTGTTGTGACGCCTATGGGTTGAGGATGAGACGGCGAACGGTTAGTACCGTTGGGCCTTCATGACCTGTTCGGGAGGAGTTTAGTTTTCAGTTTTACTTCAATCATTGACTGTGAGCTAATGGATCAAATGAGCTCCAAGATAACATACACGGGACAATGTTATTTATGAGGAATCTTCACAGGAAAATAGATATGAAACGTACCGACACAGAGATTTATAATATTCTTGCAATAAGATCCACACGCAACCAGATGGAGAAGAATTACTCATTACAGGGATGAAAAAATTCTTCGGCAAGACCATTATGACGTACGTCGTATGGACATTGTGCCAAAGAGTAAATTTTAATAGCAACCGTATTTATTGTTTGTCTACCGTGCACAATATCTGAAGCACGGCAACTAACTTACAAAAAATTTCCAGCATCAATTGCGCTTCAGTTGTCTCATTACTCATCCGTTACATTTTCTAGCAGAGTGCAAGCAAAACGGCTGTTCTACAGCTAGTGCGTAAATCTGCTCATAATACAATTTTCATTTAGTAATGAAGCAATATCAAGAACTTCTCACGCATGGTTACACTATGGCATGTGATGCCAATGTAACGTGAGATTTTTGTGTCGTTTCCGTTATAATGTAATTCTTACCGTATCACGGCTCAAGTAGCATTGATTCACTGGCCTTTAAATTGTCTCCATAATTAACATGCTTTTTGACACAGTGAGAAACAGAAATTAAGCGTGAGGTGATAAATAGTTACTAGAGACTACATTATATGCGTAATAAAAACCCTAAGGTGTACATGCAATTATGCATGAAAAATGCTTAAAATTACATTAAAAGTCTCGAAATATGCGAGATCAAATAATAAAAAAACTTGCTTGCATTATAATTCAAAGCCCCAACTGTGAATATCAACTACGTAGAATGGCGCCGGTTACGCGAAAAATCGGTACATTTTGAACGCTGACATCATTTTCTGAATAATGTCTGGTAGAGGTTAGAAAGGGGGCCTTTCTCTGATTATTTTCTAAAAATTTGCCGAATGGGGACGCTTGCCGTGTTTCAAGAATTGTTCTTCTTTGCAATTGTTGTGGGTAAGAAACGATGGAAGTTAGTCGCTGCGAAACAATCGATATGTACAGAACCAACTTCGAGATATGTTGCACGCAGAGGGGCACGCTCAAAAACTCCGTAATATTTTATTTAAAAAACAACGTACAAGCATGAATTTTTTGAACAGCATTATTTTTAAATAATCTGTTAATTCAAAGCATCATTTATAATTTATTTTACATTTTTCTACTATCGTATACATAAACGACCTAGTACTTTTCCAAATGTTCGGTAGTAACATTGTGCCTTCGATCACTCAAAATATTTTTATAAGCAGAAAAGGATCGTTCTACATCAACTGAGGTAAAACTGTCAACTTGGGACAAGGCTCAAAGCCTGGGTTACTGTTTAAAATGTTTTCTAACTTTTCTTTAAGTTTTCTTGAGAATATTTCTCGCAATGGGGATCTAACTAGAATAAACTATAGATTCTTTCAACGCCAATCTTTGAATTTCAAGATTTTTAATTCTTGCAGGCATATGCAAAAAATGAGTGGAATCATGGCAATGTCTTTTTTAATACCGTAATAGTCAAAATGTTCCTTGAACTGGCAAACTGCCAAAGCCTCTGCACTATCGAAGTCGTTTACTACTAATGGTCTCGACCCACGTACCCCAACGAATTCCTACTGATTCTGGAGGTAAATCACATTTGATTGTTTTCCTTTGTAGATTTTGATGCTAGCAGGTACCTTTAGAAACACTTCCTTTGTGGATGAAACCAGTTTATTTACATTCACAAACGTGGAACTTACTTCTTCAGCGAGGTCACGTACTCCCTAAGCAAAGCAAGTCACATGAATGAAATTGGTATAAAATACTCGGAGGGCTTTTCTTGGTTTGATCATATAGGGCGCAGCATCTGAAATAAACAAAAACATCCATTCTTGTGCAGAAAATTATGGAAATATTTTTCTAATACCCTCATTCACAAATCTGTCGATCATAGAATAATTTACTTTTTATAATTCCTTGGAGGCCGCTAAATATGAAGAAGAAGGCTCTTCTTTTAAAGCACTAACAACTAAATTTGCTATGTAACAATCACAAGTGTCTGTAGTTCCGTCGCCGGCCGATGTGGCCGAGCGGTTCTGGGCACTTCAGTCCGGAACCACGCGGCTGCTACGGTCGCAGGTTCGAATCCTGCCTGGGGCATGGATATGTGTGATGTCCGTAGACTAGTTAGATATACTCAGTTCTAAGTCTAGGGGACTGATGACCTCAGATGTTAAGTCACACAGTGCTTAGAGCCATTTGAACCATTTTGTAGTTCCATCAACTGAAATCCAGATAATGCTGTCCTTGAGTTCATTGCGTATTTCTTCCTAAACATTTACGTAAATTGGGGGTATGTAATTTTTACACAATGTTAATTCATCTGGTATATTTTTATTTAAGAAATATTTTCTCAGGAAGCCTTTGAGGATGGGGTTTGTAAGTTTCTGAAGAGGAATAATGCTTGCAGTGAATGCTTAACACAGATCCACGTTAAATCGACTTTTTTGGTTACCTTTGGACAAATCTCTGCTACTGCAAGCTGCTGTTGTCAGAAGTTCTTGTCATGGTCCTTTCTTCTATATTCCTGCGACGTGAAGACTTGTTGACGTGCTGGTCTATTTGAAACTTTTTTTTCGCATAAAACGTTTTCCTCGCAAAACTAGACAATATAAAACAATTCCACCATATTAAATGTTCCAGGATGGTCAGCTACCCACGAAACGACGTTTGTTTCTTCGGGCGGCATGATGCACTACACGTTACACACTACATGTCTTAAAACACGTTCAGCTGTATACAAGTAAATAGAGAGCTGAACTGAAACAATGGACTTACGGCTAAAAGCTTCCTTAATTTAATTTAATTATTACCAACGCGTACGGTATGATAGCGGAGGGATTAACCGGGGGCGCGGGCGCAGGAGCATTGACTCTGCCTGCCTGTTCCTATTCCTCTTCTATAATGATTTCGCTAGGCAGTGGCCTCTCGGTTAGCGATTTCACGCAGTTATAGGTCGTGGTTAATCTGTGAGACATCAAAACTAGATCGAGCTAAAGACCGTCCATCAAAATTTTTAAAATATTGTAAATGCAGAGCGAAAATATGTATCGTCACTTGATTTTAGTTAAAATAAGCAGTAACCGTTGAAAAGGAGCCAAATATGCAAATGCATATGCAACATGCAAATGTACATAATCCTCCTGCAAAAGCAACCACCAGCGATACGCATTGTCTGTCAGGTTGAAAGAATGCTTAGCCATGGGACATGTCTCCAGTGACACAGACACTTAAGATATCCCTCAGAGACCTTCTATAAGGTTTACATTTGGAACAGTCCAATGTTGGTGAAACTAAACTCGTGCTCTCCTCGTGACGTATCGAGAAACCTTGGTGCAAGGAAAGGAGGCGGCTCAACTTCCTTTCACTTCTGATATGCATTTGACTCAGTATCTCTCCAGCGCTACGGCAGAGAAGTATCAAATGAATTTGAAGCTGTTTTGAAATCTCCTTTGCAAATGATGCCATTATCTGAACTGAAATAAAATCGTCAAATATTCGCACAGGTATACAGATCTTCATAAGATTTCAAAATGTTGAATAAATTGCCTAGTTGCTTCAGATGCTCGGAAAAGTAAAATTGTGCCGTTCACAAGACGCATAATCGTAGAAGCGCATGCGTAAAATATCAGTCAGTAATAAATGAAATTACGGGAAATCTATACAGTCCTTAGTAAGAATCTCTTCCCTCAGGTGCCAAAACCACGTACGTTTTCTGTGCTATCATCAATCCACAAAATGAATTCAACTCTTCGCTGCAATGTGTACACCATTTGGTGACCAACTTACAGACCGAAAAAAATATCTGTCCAGCCTCCTTACAATGCATGGGGGTCGCTGTGTGTACTACATATAATACACCTAACCGAATTAGGCATCTACGTATTGGTGAAGTGACATAACGGTCAAGTTCGATGAGGCGTCCCCATTTAAGCGTGTTCTTATATAGATACCTTGTCCAATTTATTTGACAGTACGGTTATGAGATTGTGGAAGCACACGTTGACATCGTTATATTTCCAGTATAGTGGCCACTATATCGACCAACTGGAAGGCGTGGCCTTGGGAAGTAAGTTACCTCAGCCAAACAATATATGGAGAAATCTGAAGACGCCACTGTGGACAAAGACCCAGCTAAGTCAAGATGCTTTTCTCTTTGTGCCGACGACACACTTATCACCTGGCCCAGGAGATGTGAAAAACTGGGAGAATTCTTAGAACACCTGAACGGAATTCACAACAACACCAGATGCACAGAAGGCCTCATTCACAGAATAACAAATGGGTACCTCAGCCATAATCACCTGGCACAAGAACGTGACGTTCTGGACACCCCCGTACATCGTGCTCAGACGCTGAAAACTTGTTGCTAGAACTAAGTCACCTATGAAGAGTCTTCAGGAAAATGGCTGCAGTCACGCCAGGTATCACAAGTAATTTCTGGCAACACGTGCAAGAGAAACACAACCGAAGCATAGAACACGAAACTTGAATTTTTGGTTACTAGTGGCACGGTGTTGGGAAACGTTAGTTGGCTCCTGAAGAGAGACAATATTTCACGAGTGTTCAGGTCCCCAGCCAAAGTACGGCAGCTCATGCGGCCTATGAAGAACGATGTTGAGCTCAGCACGCCCAGAGTGTAGAAGACACCATGTCCGGGTGGCTGCTACTACGTCGGGCAAACAGTACATACTGTGGAGAGACTCAGGACGGAACAGGGAATGTGCTTTCACTTAAGCTATCCGCAAACAGCAGTCGTCGCAAAACATGTTTTAGTAAATCGAAAATGGAATACGTTTGACGATTGGATTTTAGAATAGCGTCACTAAAGATGCCGTAAAAATAATATATCGGAGAACAGCATCAATAAAAACGCCGGTTTGCAGCTCATCACATACTGGAACCGAGCCGTCGCAAGCTGAAGTGGTCGTGACGGACGTGGGACGAAAACATTGCCATATTTGGCTTCGAAGTGAGCACCAGGAGACTCACACACAGCAGTGCGGGTACGACACCACTTGACTATGACCAATTAGAGCTCAGTCCAATGGTTAAGGGATTTTAACCACCTGATGGGGCTGTAAAACCAAGATGACTTTATTAATTCATGAGACAACGTTGCTCAAATTTGTGAGACCGTCACGATAGCACAACGAATCCTCGAAAATAGGTGTTAACAATCCCATGGAAAGCTTCTTAGTAAATTTCAAAATCCAGTATTAGATGAGGAATCTGAGATAAAACCACAGTCTCTACGCATCACTCCCATAGAAGTCTTGGTGACAAGGGTATACATCGTGCAAAAACTTCATTCTTCTTGAGATCCATAAGCCACTTGACGGGGAAGGAGCTGTAATACCTAGAATAAAAGTAACACCTGCCAAATACTTCCTAGGGGCTGGCAACCTATGTATGCATGTGCCATGGTTATATCAAAGATAAAGTATAGTTCCCATACATGTTACCCAAATTGCAGCTGATAGAATCCTCGAAAGCAATGTGTACCTCACGGGCAAATCAGTTCAAAAAAATTTACATAACACTACCCGAGTCCCAGGCACTGCCTGGTGTGTATAGATTCCATCACGTCTCTCCCCCTCACTCTTAACTCTGACCATTTCCTCCTTCATCTCCTCTATGTCAACCTACTCCATCCTCTCTCTGATGCTCCTCCTACACCCTCCACTATATGTCCATCTCCTCCTGCACTTCTCTCTCTCTATCTCCTTCTTCAGCTGTCTTTGTTCACCTCCTCTGCTTTCCTTTCTCTGCCCATTTCCTCCTTTCCCCTCTCCCTGTTCACCTTATCCTCTCCTCTTTCTCAGTCCATTTCCTCCTTCCTCTCAGTCTGCTCGTCTTCTCCTTTCCCCTGTCTCTGCTTATCTCTTCCTCCCCCTATCTCGGTCCATTTCCTACTCTCTATTACCTGACTATTTCCTCCTCTGCAACTCTTAGTAAATTTCTCCATCTGCCCTTTCCTCCTACCTATGTACATCTCCGCCTTCCCCTGTCTGTCTGTCCATATCCTCCCCCTCTTCCGTCTCCACGTTATCGCTTTCACCCGAATAGGACGCTGGTGTTTATTGCCTCCACAGTATTTATTTCCAGATTTTTACTAATATGTGCACCCAGTTTGGTTGAAATCACTCCAGGGATTTAGGATAAGCATCTTACCCATGAATTTGCGCACATGGACACGTATCAAATATATTTCAGATACGTTTAACAAATTTCACACTGGTTTGTAGACATATTTCAAGTGTATCCATAGCGAATTTTGCCCTGCAGTTTCATTTTCACAGCTCATGGTTTAGGACGTCGTGTATCCTGAACTACGTGCTGTACAATGATATAATTTTGTAAGTACATCCATTATTACATGCGAAATGTGCAAAATTAGTTGTGAATATGGATAATAATAAACAAGTAATAAATCATTATGTCATGCATGATGCGGCACTTCTTTAGCAGATCACAGTACTTATGACATTATTTCTTCTGAATCATGTGTCGTAAAATGACATATTTTGCTGGGAAATTCAGTGGCACATGTGGATGCTGTCTACGAAGTCCGTTGCAGTTCTTAGTAAATAAGTAATAAACTGAAAGGCCAAAATTATGCCACAGTTTTTGTTGCATCTTAGTATTTGATATCATATCCCCTGAACTATGTTTCGAACAATGGTACACTTTTTCTGGTGTATTCAGTGGTATATTTAAATATCGTCTGCAACATGAATCATCAATAAAATTAGTATTACAGAAGTAATAAATCAAAACATCATTATTCATGTGGCAATTTTACTGTATGAACAGCGAAAAGGTAGAAAACGATAAACTTTTGTCCTTTCATGATTTTGTGGAGGTCGTCAACGAGAATAAGTCTCAAAGTGGCCTCAATCTCAAATATTGGATGACTGAAGTATGTGTATTCGCATGTCGTGAGCTACACTACTGTTCCACGTCCACCTCCACCCCTTTGATGGGTAGTGGTATCTGACCCCACAGCAGTGATTTCCACATAGGTGTATCACGATTCATAGAAATCGGTCCAGAAGTTGTGGAAAATACATACCGGGCCGTTACTACAAAATTGATGGTTTGCCGAATACTGCAGTCTGGGTGTATAACGCTGGATGCTAAAACATTAATCTGTGCGCTCGCGTAGTATGTCGAAAAAATGATAATCCCATTTCAAAACACGCACAATTTAGCGATCTTCTGCATGGGACCATACAATATTGACCTTCCCACACTGAAACTCTAACGCAGCGGTGCAGATAAACATATTCTATAGGATTAAAAATTTCATCCGAACTGTGTTGCCCACGTATCTTCCCAGCCCATTCACTAGGCTTGGACACACAGACTAAACTCCGCTATACTGCAGCGCTAAATGCTCGCGCAACAACAATCAGACATTGTTCGAAACTCTGGGGGCAGCCACTACTTGGTAATTCTGCCTCCATACGCAGTATGACCCATATCTTGACATGTGACGATACAGGATCGTCAGAAACTCTGGGGGCAGCTACTACTTGGTAATTCTGCCTCCATACGCAGTATGACCCATATCTTGACATGTGACGATACAGGATCGTCAGAAACTCTGGGGGCAGCTACTACTTGGTAATTCTGCCTCCATACGCAGTATGACCCATATCTTGACATGGGACGATACAGGGTCGTCACATATCCCCTGACTTAACATTCGCTTGGAAATTTATGGTGATATATAGTTTCACTGTGAAACTGATCTCTTGCAATGCGCTCCAGTGCACGGGAGTGACAAAACAGAACAATACTATGTACCACTAGGCTGGTGCATAAAGCCATGGCGTTTTTGCTTTCCATTTTGATATTCCGGTTGAAAAGGGGTTTATTGACCGATTTCTTTATTTATTTATATATAGCTGCTGCTTTTGGAGTTAACGCATTGTTGTAGAAGCTAGAAAACGGAGTACCAAGTGGGACAATCTTCTGTGTGAGTTCAGTAGAGTGGTGACAGCAATGAAGGCAACCAGAAACATTTGCACAGTGTATGGGGTAATGTCACTGTACAGAGCTTGGCGAGAAAATGGTGTTGTTATTGTAGGGAGGATTGTTGTAACATTAGTGACTCAATACGTTCAGGAAGACCCCTGAGGTTTGATGAAGATGGTTTAAACGCCTTTATCCACAACGATCAATGTCAGTGTACTCGAGCATAGGCAGGTGCGATGAACTGTGATAAACCTGTCATTGTACGACTTTTGCATGCAGTGGGGAAAGTATATGGGTACCGCACGCCCTAAACCTAAGTCGAAGAAATCAGAGGGTGGCCATTTGTGCCTCTCTCCCCTTGCTAGTGATCAATTGGCTCGTCAACAACACCGAGTATTCCTTCCTTCTATCCTTACTGGTGACGAGAAATGGTGTTTTACGCTAATACAAGGAAAAGAAAGGAACGATTGAGCCTAGACAAAGCAGCACGGCCCAGTACAAACACCTGTGCGCTGCTCAAAAAGATAATCTTATGCGTCTGATGATGCATAGGCTGGTTGGTGTACTATGAATCGCTTCCCTGATACGTAGTCCTCACTGCTGACTTTAACAGTCAACCACTGAGGCGTCTCGCAGACGAAGGATGACGAACAGGAAGACTGCGTGAAGAAACGCTAATCAACGATTCGATCGCCGCTTTCTGATAGACGGTGCAACGGCCTTGCCGCTGCTGGGCGACATGCGCTGTTGCCATTTTTCAGGATGCACTCAGCCTCGTGATGCCAATTGACGAGCTACTCGACCGAACAGTAGCGGCTTCGGTCCAAGAAAACCATCATAATGACTGGGAGAGCGGTGTGCTGCGCACTCGCCCCTCCTATCCGCATTCTCAGCTGAGGATGACACGGATGGTCACAGTGGGCCACTTGTGGCTTGTAGGCGGAATGTGTGTGTGTGAGTGTGTGCTTTCTGCTAGACTGAAAAAAAAACACTATACGCGAGTTGTTGCGAAGTTGTTCCGCACCCATTTTATTCACCTGAGTTTGCGACCTCAGATTTTTGCATTCTCAGCTCTCTGTCTAACAGCCTTCAAAGAAACTTCCTGAAACATCAAAACTGTGTGCCAGACGAGAGTCGAACTTGGTCCTGAGTTCGAGTCTCGGTCTGTCACACAGTTTTAATCTCCCAGGAAGTTTCACATCAGTGCACACTCCGCTGCAGAGTGACCATCTCGTTCTGGAACCTATCCGCTGCAGAGTGACCATCTCGTTCTGGAACCTATCAGGACGTTCCTGCCCAATGAAAATGTGCTCCGAACGTGACAAGTTGTTCGCCTTAAAAGCTACGTAATTTTACAGTCGCTAAATCGAAAAATTCACTCAGTGTTGAGAGACTGTTGTAAACAGTGAGAAGAATACAGTATTAGTGACTAAAATCTGAGTTACTTGTATCGGTATTTTACATGAAACTTTTAGGAAAACGTTACGAACCTATGCACCAGTCCAAAATTAAACCGACAAACCTTTCAATAATTCTCACGAGATAGGTGTAACCATGTAAGTATTCTTTGTACTAGGATCATGAAGACTTTGGTAGATGAAGGTATAACAAGTCTTTTGACTATAAGTATGTACAACAAACAACAGTATTAGTAAGGTAAATTTCACTTAACTAAAAAGCAAATTTTCAGTGGATGGTCTGTAACCTTAGGTTATATCAATAAAAATATATAATTTAATTTGGGAGAAACGTCGTTAACAGTTCAACGTAATTTGTATTTTTGATTAGCAGAGTATTAATTAATAGTAATTTCCGCTGCCCTGCCGAGTGGACATCACTTTGTTTTGTCCATCGTTAAAATATTATCAGAATGAAAACATGTTAGGTCGTTGCGTGGGATCGGACCAAAAATATCCCCTATCACCAATAAAACAGGTGCAGTAAATATGTTACCTATCCAAGAGCAGTACACTAATTTAACAATCAATACCATCAGAGACGGAAAAAGTTGAAAGCGGTTGGTTAGGTTTGTGGCCTGCTGTGTACAGGTCCAATTACATGAATGCAGAAATACCATCAAATTTTACATATCCAAAGTTTGCTTTGCACCTTTTCGTCAAATTCTTTCACGGTACATTGGTGTAGAATGCTTTTTGTAACAGAACCCACCCGACACTACAAACGTATTACTTGACCTTTAAGACTCGCGTCATCGCTCCTCCGACTCACGTGACGTTGTTGATAAACGTACCCCCACTGTAAAGTGACCTGGATATGTCGCAACCAGCTCCAGCAGCGTCGTGAAATGCGTCGCTGCCATGTACAGCATGAATTAGTGCGCAATTCAGCGGAAGGTTCGACAAATGTTGATCTCACATTTTAAGCCGTCGTTGATCTCCCATGAGTCTCCTCTTTGCACGGCCTGACGTAGCGATGACGTAGCGTCGCCTTATGGAACCTCGTGAACAGAGAGAGGATACAGCGAGTATATAACCCAAAATAAAAAACGCTCGCACCACTGCACTATTCAGTTAACAGTCACACACATGTTAGTTTAACACTGTGTCACGACATAACTGGAAGTATTCCATAGTTCGCTCACCTACGTATTGCCATTTTGCACACAAAGTACATGTCCACTACTCCACCTTATTACAACATTATTCATTTACGTCTTAATTTTTTCCACATTATCAATATTACAATTTAATGTGCACCACGTGACAAAGCTCAAAATATTTTTCGCCGCTAAGTTTATATAACTTAACATAATTTGCATCCTCTGAATTCTAAATGATCTCAAGAAATGATGCAGAAATTTCTTCATTTCGTCCATTGCCACTGAAGATTTGAAATGTGATCGAATGTGCTCATAATCTCTGATACGGTCGATAGTGGTTGTAACCAAAGTATCGTGCCTTGTTTTCCTTTCCATTGCCATCTTCTCCATCTGTTTCAGGGCCATATGCTGTCTTTATTCGGTGGTTAATTCATCTGATGACATAAAATCCTATCGACAGTACTGTCAAGCTCTTTGCCATGTAAAACTTTACAAGACGGCCGACTAGTATTATCATGTGAAGGCTACTCATCACTTCTTCATGATGAGGTACCTTATGAGTCGACTTCTTGTGGTCCTTTCTACAATGTGCTTGGTAAAATTGTCGTGGTGCGCGCATTGTACGTGCTGTGCGATTTGACGACCGTCTGTATGTTGATATGCAACTTGACGTGTCTTCTCCCCATCAATAAAAGATTTACAAGCATTACAACTAAATTGTGAGTCACTATCCTACAAAATACTTTGTGAGTGAATGGTATTCAGAAAATAGTCTTCTATTAATTTTTGAACTATGGTATTATTCTTAGTCTTTCTCAGTGGAAAGAACAGAGCAAATTTTGAATATAATTTCACCACCGCCAAGATCTGCGAGAAATTATCATGATACTGTGAAAGGGGAGGGAAAAGATGAAAACCGATGATTTCAGCTATTTTGTGTGGGACAATTCATACTCGTTGAGTCCGCCTAAAAAAAAAAAAAAAAAAAAAAAAAAAGAAAAAAAAAGATAAACACTTCTTTTCGAAGTTGTAGACGTTTCTTTGGATCAAAATGTGCGAGACCGTTATGGATATATTTGATCAGGTAACCGGTAACTTGTTCTGGAATGCAAAGCCCCCACGATTGTGAGGTTAAGTCCTTTCTGCAGTACCCGACGACATTGTGAATTAAGTAATATGATCCCGATACACTGTCCATATCATTTTTAACATTTCATCTGCTTTAATACTATCTAAAAGCCAACTAAGTTTTGATTCTTCTTCCACTCCCCTCACGATATTAATCTTGATTTCCTCTATACTGGGTGTCTTGGTGCGAACATCTGATGAAATATTAAAAATGAAAAGGGCAGTGTATTGAGATGATATTTCACAATATCGTCTGGTACTGCAGAACTAACTTAACCTCACAATCGTAGAGGCTTTGCATTCCAGATGCACATTACGTGACAAAGCATCAGGCACCACATTTGTTTTACCTAACATGTATTCTGTCTCAAAATTGAATTCCTGAATGACAAGGGCCCATCTAGGAAGACGCTTATGTAATAATTTTCATTGAAGAATTAAAGATAATGGTTTATGACTGGTCAGTACGACATTGTAGAGTCCGCGCAGTAAATAGCAGAACCGTTTAAAGCTCCAAACAAACGTAAGTGCTTCACGTTCGGTGCAGTGTATTTCCTTTCCCGTGCTTGTAAAACGCCGCAGGCAAGCGAGACTATGCGAATTGTTCTAAACTATATTTATTGACTTTTTCTATACAAAATGACTTCAACTCCAAATTCACTGGTGCCCACGTCAAGGTAAATGGTTCATTAAGGTCTGGTGGATGCAATCGTGGAGCTTCTGAGAGTTGTTTCTTGATCTCATTAAACGCTTCTTATTGGTCTGCCCCACTGGCCCAAATTGAAATCCGCCCTCTTAATGTCAGAAACACGGATGATGATAAGCACTGTCCTTTTAGAAACAGACGGTGATATCCACTGGCACTGAGGAAACGTTGAAGTTGCTTTTCATGACTCTAGAAAACTTTGAACTGCATCGAATTTTTTCGGATCTGGCTCAGTTCCTTCTGACGATAAAACATGTTCCATGAATGTTACGTTCCTCTTCGTGAATTCCGGTTTCGGTGGTTTAGTGTGACTTCAGCCGATCTAAATGTACCCAAAGCTTTATGTAGGATGCCTAAGTGCTCTTCCCAGGACGCAGATACAATCAAAAAATCATCGGCGCTCACTACAAGCTTCTGTACAACTTCTTCTCCTAGAATCTCATTTAACGGTCTAACAAATGCTGCTGATGAAATGCTTTAACAGAATGGCATCCGTCTGAAACGGTAAAACGTCCAAGGTGCAAGAAAGCAGTGAACTTTCTGCTTCCCTCCTCCAGCTCTGTCTGCAGTAACTGCTATCTATAATATTAAGATAAAAGGTACAAGCAAATTTCTTCAAAATTTCTTTGGCATTTTCGGGCTGATCCCGCTGGGGCATACAGAACAAATCTGATTGCTAAGACCTTTTTAATTACGAGGTCTATCGGATTGCAGTAATCGCTAAGTAATCTCTCAGTTATCATAATTGTCTCGTTTACTATCACCCGTTTAACTTATTTCCCTACAGCTTCTGTACTAGTTAGTGATACTGGATGACTTAATTTTAAACAGTTTGTGCGGCCACACCTTAATTCGAGATGTAAATCCGTCATCAGTCCAGATTTAATTGAAAGCACTTCAGCGTGTGGCTTGAACGTCTCGCAGTTCTTCCCTTTAGGTAGTGGGGAAGTTATTCAAATCATCTACACGTTCTTTCTGCCAGCAAATCATTAAAAGAACCAAATTCATAATCAAATAATCAACAATCAATACAACCACGTCAAAGCATCTTCTTGAAAATCTTGCACATTACGAGTGCCTGTCCAGTAACAGCAGGCCTTCCTTGCCCATTTGCTCTAACTATATGCACACACTTGACAGAGAAAACAGGTACATCTTTTATATCACAAAGCTAATCGTACAAACTATTGGAGACAGCCAAATTAACACTTCCAGAATTTAAACTTCTGTAATTTTCCGACAAATATAATGAGCTGAATCACTGCATTCAGTGCCTCACTATAGCTTCTCCATATCTCACAATAGTTCAGTTTTAATGTTCTCACTTTCCAAAGTGATCACATATGGTCAGTTAAAATGGGCGAATGTTCTGGAGCGGATCTCATGAGAAACTGATTTTTTGTTGCCGGTCACGAATCTCGTATCAGAGTCTCTTATCCGTTTACGGAGCAGTGAAGCATCCCAGACCCTTCTATCCTGTATCGCCTGCTCGTTCCGTCTATCAAAATCATTTCTCCTCCTCTCGTCATTTCGAAACAGATCATGATCGGCATGTAATTTCGCGAGAGTTGATCTCTTCGTGTGTCTCCGTATCGCTATGGATTGTCGTTTTGTTGATTCCAGGGAGGGCGTCCGAAGTCATCGTGCTGCAGAGCGTCGCATTGCTGACAAAGTTGATTGTGACGTGCCATACTTTTTTCTTATGCAACTGGCGTTCCTGTATCGTCAATCCTTTCAAACGATCCACAACTGTTAATAACTTGCCAAATCATCAAATGTTCGCGAGGCTTAATGTCTTGTTACATTTCAGCGTAAATACTTTATTAAAATTATCATTAAATCACCGTTGCTAACAGGATCGTCCAGATAACAATTACATTCCCATTGTTTCTGAAGAACGTAAGGCACTGCCTCTTTGCCTCGATCGTCACTGTGCATCGAAACCAGTTTTTCTTTGATACTTCTTTGTTTCTCCCATTATCAATATTTGTAGATAAGCGCACATTCTAAGCCCGCAAATGCGGAGTACAGGTCGGACACTTGGTTTCCACATGTCCTATCACCTGCACTCTTATTCCGTACACAAATACTGATTTTTTTCCCATTCATTCTGAATTCTTAGAACACAAATATAAACTGTTTCATAAAATGAATGGGATGTAATTGTTGTGTGAATCAAATTCCTTTGAACGTGCATGTTATCGACAATGATATTTGTAAAACCACATGTACCGCGGTTTTCTCGTATTACCGATTCTCTTTCTTGCCGCACACGTTCATATCAACTGGTGTGCTTCAAATCTCGACATTCTTCTTTCTTTCTTCTAGTTCCTGCAATTATCATTCTACATCGAAACTTTGATGTTGCACACCTGATAGTACTCCCATAACCCATTCTTGTTTTTCTATCACGCGTGTTTAGCACGAAATTCGTCTTTATTTATTAAGTTCTTATTTTTATTCCTTGTATTATTTAATGAGAGTTTTATTAATGCGATTGCGTAATATTATTAATAGATTTTTTTAATAATGGTTTCATTTAGCGATTCCTTTTTACTGTTTGCTCCTTTTACTTAAGTTGAATCCCTTTAATTATGTTTGCGGTGGTTATGAAGTCTATATTGCTTACTATTCACCGTAAGTTAAAGAATACGGTAATACCATATGCGTTTCGCAGCGGCAGATCTCGTTGAGTCTCCTTGCTGGAATTCTCCAACTGAAATCGCTAATGATAATTTATCGCTCTACGGAAATCGATCAGTACAGCCTAATCCTATGCTATGTCTTGTGTATCGACTGTGGGGTCCAACTTTATTTCGTGAGATTATTTAGGTCTTCGGAGAAATATTATCGACGAATCGCAAAACCGTGTAAAACTGCAGGTTCGCACCATCAAACCACACAACACTTCCGAACAACTTGCGTCTTTACATTCACTGAATATTTCTTTTGAAATGATGAAGGGTTATGAACTCTACACACCTGATACTCCTTTTGTGCTTTTATATGTATTCACTTTCTTCAGTACCATAAAACGTAGGCTACTGCCTTTATGGCAGCTTCCTACAATCTCCTCTCAATCCAACACAGAACATCTCTCTTCCAGTATCCAACGTGGAATAAATATCACTTTGCCGTAGCTTTATACAGTTTGTATATCTTTGTTATCGAGTTCGCACAGAGATGCTTAAATTCCACAGAGTATTTATCTCTCGCGCCGGTATTTTACATTTATGGTGGTATTAATACCCCGTCGTGTCCAAATCTTTCTTGAATGATACAGGTTTATTTGTAATTTCTTTTTCTGTTACGAGTGCATTTCCGAGTCGAATCGTTGTAATTTATGAATCGCATATTAGCGATGGTATATATGCAATTTCGGCATTGGTAACTTTGTAGTTATTGCCCCATGGTAGCCGGGAAAGTAGTTACTGGCCCAGGCCCCAGGATAGCTGGGAAGTTTTTGATGTGCGCAGTCTTCTCGTGCCGGGCCCCAGGCTACGTCAGGCGGACCCATGTCCACTATGAAGAGGCTCGCAGAGCATTCTTTGCGACCCTCCGACTCTTCCACCGCCGCCCCGTGGGGAGAACCGCGGCGGAAACGCAGCTCATCCCGTCGCGCATAATGTTCCGCTCAACTCGCAACGGGCGAAGGATTGCGCCAACCGCCACAAATCGCCGGTGGATCCCACCGACACTTAAACCGATCATCATGAAGACTGTCCACCGCCCCATGCAGGGTCCATTCATCCGTGTCGTCGTCGTCGTCGTCGTCCAACGATTCACCTGACCGCCTAGTAATTGATCTTTCTCGTAGTGAGGCGGCGAACACAGCGGCTCTGTATGACCACCACCCGGCTGTACCTGCACCTCTTCCTATGCTGTCCCGCTCCAGACGCTCCTCTGCCCACGCAGGCTGTGGTGAAAGCGGATTGTGTTCCGATACCCCCCTGCCGGGGGACGCTGCACCGGATGGTCCTGTGAATGAGGAAACGCCTCAATCTCCCGACCCTCCTTCTCAAGAGATGCCATCAAGCCCTCTGAAGATCCTCCCAATTGTGGTATATAATGTCACTAATTATACAAAACTGAACACTGAGCTCCAGCGGCTCATTGTCGGCCAATTGAGAGCTGCTTACCAAAACGATCATGTGAAATACCTGCTTGACAGTAGGGACGACTATCTTACGATTCTCGACGTCATAAAATCAAAGGCGATGCCTTACTTTACCCACCAGACGTCGGGTAATCGCCGAACCAAAATCGTCATCAAGGACTTGCCACCAGAGGTTACGGCAGAGGAGGTCAAGAAGGAACTGCTTCGGCCCCATTTCGAAGACTCTTTTGTCCACCAGTATAGCAAGAGGGATCATGAGACCCGGGCATTGACCCCTGCCCTACCCACGTCGTCTCCCTTTCCTTGGGGGAGGAAATAGAGCGGATTTACCAAATCCGGTATCTTCTGTACACGAAAGTCCGGATTGAATCTTACGAGGGTCGCAACGGGCCAGCCATCTGTCGCAAATGCTAACGTTTACGACATACTGGGAATTACTATGCCCTGCCGTTGCGGTATGTTAAGTGTGCTGGCCCACATTTAGTGGAGAACTGCAGACTCCCTGCTTTGGAAAATCCTACCTGCACCAGGTGTTTGGGAACGACTCGTGATACCCACCACATGGCATCCTGGAGGGGGTGCCATGTTCACCAGAAGGCACTGAAGTCTTCTCGTCCTCCCAAAAAGAAACCAAGAACAAATCGACCTCCCCCACCGCAACGGGACTCGATCATCTATCCTGTTTTGCGGGGTCAGCCTGGTGCACTGCCCTAAGCACCTACTCTGGTACCAGCCACCCAGGCACCAGATGGTTCTGTGGCTCCAGTGCCCCTTCCTGCCCAGAATCTCACGACATCCTTTGCTGCTGCAGCTCGGTGTCCTCATTGTCCTCCTTTCATGACGACTTCCACTGCTCACCTACTACAGGAGCCAGCTACAGCTCCCTCCAGTCCATCTGTGGCCTTATCCCAGCCCTCTGCCCCTACCCCCACTCTACCTACTACTACACCTGCACCTGCCCGCCGCAGGGGCAAGCAGACAACCCGGGACACCCCCAGTGATGGAGACTGATGCGTCCTTTCGGGCGGACATGTGCGAAGTCCTCCAGGTCATCTCCTTTTTCATGAAACCCCACATCTGGGCTTTTATTCGTCACACTGCACAATAAATCAGTCGGTCGGAGAACGGGCTCTCCAAGGTCGTTGCCCTAGTGGAAGGGCTTAGTCAAATATTATTGTAATCGCGAATGGACCTCCACACCACCACCAGCCCCCTCAGGGTCTCGTGACCTGCATTTTTAATGCCAATGGCATAAAATGGACGAAGACGGAGTTGAATGCCTTCCTCCATGAGTATCGTATGGATGTTTTACTGGTTACAGAAACACACCTCAAGCCGGCAGACGATTTCCGCCTTTGCAACATAGTGTGTTACCTCTCTGACCGCCTCGACTGCCATGGTGGAGTCACAGCTGTGATCCTCAATAAAGCCCTTGTCCATACCCAAAAGACTCTCCAGCCAATGGAGCACCTAGAGGCTACAGCGGTTACCATCTCCACACACCTTGGTGCCATTACCTTTGCAGCAGCATACTAGAGCCCAAACAAGACGCTGCTGGAAGCAGACCTCCGCAAATTGTCATCCTTCGACAGGCTCATCGTTGGGGCGGATCTCAATGTCAAGCACCCAGCTTGGCATTCTCGGGTCTCTAACCCCAAGGGCCGGCTCCTCCTTGACCTGGAGGAACCTTAGCACTATCGGTCTATGGCCCCCACAAACCTACCCCTATCCCCGTCTGTACTAACTGCCAGTCAGACATTCTGGATGTGGCCATCTTCAAAAACATCACCGCTCAGTTTTCACTGGAAGTTCTCCACTAACTGGCCTCTGACCATCAGCCAGTACTCTTGCACCTCATCAATGCTGCCCTTTCATTTGATGTTATTTCAACTGTGAGCCTCACCAATTGAGACAAGTTTGCAATGGTACCTAGTAACACCACTTGACATGACCACGATTTGACAACACCAGCCAATATAGTCCGTTCTGTGGATTACCTTACCGCCAAAATACAGAGAGCAGTGAAATTCTCCGCCTTCACTCCACCTCGGAATTTAACCCCCCTGGACGACTTGCCCCTCTGTTACGAGAGCTGAAGGAGCAAAAGAACCGCTTCCGCCGGCTGTGGAATCAGTTTCGTGACCCTCAGGACAAAGGCCAAAGGAAACGCCTCCAGCGCGAATTCTGCCACTGGCTCACCGACTGGAGGTCCAAACAATGGAAGGACAGGATGTCCGCTTTCCTACTCCACCAAAAATCTGACTGGGCTGTCATTCGCACCCTGCAGCGTTCTATGCCAGCGACTGCCCATCCTAATCGCATGGCAGCGGGCTTGTCATATGATACCCTCCAAATTGTGGAAACGCTGGCGGATGCGTGTGAGGCACAAAACCGCCCTCTTGTCCAGGACCTTTCTCCGAATGAACTATAGGAAGAACATGAAGTCCTGACGGCTGTTGTTGCTTTCCACACCCACCCACCCCAGTCTGCTCCCCTTCTTACGTCCATGGCAGAAATTCAGCGCATCCTTCGACGGAAACGTGGCCGGTCGGCCCCTGGATTGGACTGAATTTTAAATGAATATCTTTGCCACCTTCCCCTCACACCACTCATCTTGTTCACCAAGATTTTAAATTTTTGTCTCACGTCTGACCTTTCCCCTCCTCAGTGGAAACAAGCCAAACTGATCGTGATCCCCAAGAGGTTCAAGGACCCTACGGTCCCCATCAACAACAGGCCCATCAGCCTCCTAAATACTATGGCCACGGTCCTTGAATATGTGACCTTTCACCGACTTTCCCAACCTCTTGCGGCACCTGGGACGATCCGTCCTGAACAGTTTGGATTCACTTCGCACCTCTCTGCTGAACTTCAGGTCCTACGCATCACTGAAAACATCAGAAAAGGCTTCAACATTGCCAAGTCGACAGCTGCCACTTTTCTGGACTTGCAAAATGCCTACGACAAGATCTGGAAAGACAACCTCTTACGCAAGATGCTGACACATTACCCTATACTGGATATTTATGTCAAGATCGTGGATGACTTCCTCCGTGGTAGGACTTTCCTAGTGGCTCAAGGGGGAATGCGTTATGACATTCGCCAATTGACGGCAGGCACTCCGCAAGGATCAGTGTTATCTCCCATCCTTTTTAATATCTATGTAAATGATATGCCTGTCATCCCCGAGTGCCACCTTGCACAATATGCTGACGACACAGCACTATATACCACTGGCCGCATTACTGACGCCGTCGTCGTCCGCCTCCAGCGACAGGTGGACGCCACCATCACCTGGTGCCGGACAAACTAAATAGCCCTCAATGCCGCCAAAACTACGGCAGTCTATTTCACGAAACGGCGCCCAGTGCTCCGCCGCAATATTTCGATTGCAGGCGTGCAGGTGCCCTGATCCCAGACAACCATCTATCTCGGGGTCTAGATGGACCACAAGTTGCTCTTCCACTGTCATGCGGAGTATGTCGCCAACAAGGGGCAAAAGCTGACCAGGGCTTTGTACCCAATCCTCCGCAGTAGGGAACTTAACCTGTATACCAAACTTCGCATTTAACGAACAGTTATCCTGCTTGCCCTGACGTATGGATCTGGAGCTTGGGCCACGACTAGTGTCACCAGGATGCGGACGTTGCAGCGCCTTCAAAACAAGGTGCTCAGGTGGAGCCTGCATTACTGACTCCGTCGTCGTCCGCCTACAGCGACAGGTGGGCGCCACCATCACCTGGTGCCGGACAAACAAAATAGCCGTCACGAGAATTGTCACTCTCCACGTGGAAGCGGATTTCGTCCGCCTAAAGACGACCATACGCAACAACGCGCGGCGGCTCTATGAGAAAGTGGATGCTTTGCAGGACACTGTCCATGGATTACGCGACGTTGGGACCACACTTCCACGCCGCTGGCATCCACATCCAGTTCCCCTAACCATCCTAGAGACCGGTGATGCTGTATTGTAATATATCACAAACAAAAATATCATTCTCAACATTTCTATCCTTCTCTTAATTACTGGCTGGAATATACTGCCGGCTGATTGCAACATTTGCTGGTTGTTTACTCTGCCACTCTCATAATGACAAGCTACTTTAATAACGTAAAATTTTTGATATTCGTTATTTGAGTAACTGCAAATGCGGCCATTGACTTTCGATCAACAAAGGGCTAGGGTTTCTAAGGAAAATCATTAAAAAATCTGAGCTAGGCTCATTTAACCTTATGTTTCCACCCAGTAATTTACAAAATTGGATTAAAGGTTTGAACAAACAATCTGAAAATCGGCTTTATCAAGGGTTGTTCTTGCAGTGTTGGAGTCGGGTAATTGTGAGAATATCTTGGTAGCGACGTCTGCACGCCGTCTGGTGGAAGTTGCCGGACAGATGTTGTTTGAGAAGTGGGATGACCTCTTGTTAGCGTCGATGAGATGGTATCGATAGACAGGAACACGGCTGATTCTCAAGTAGTATCCCGGCTGGATCAGCACTCAATATGCCATATATACGGATGGTTTGAACATGAAACATAATTATAACGCGTGTCAGTAGTCATAATCACTGATGGAAAAGGGCTGTGAGAGAACGGATTAGTACAAAATATTTGTCAATCTCACGTTGAAGGTCTGAATTTCGTGATTCTGGCGAAGTTATGCTTTTATCACTTCTTAGTCGGGTGGTCTCTCATTACAATGCCCTATTCTTTCTACTTTTGCAAAAGTGTCCATCACTGTCAGAGTACTATATCTTCCTTAATTGTCTTTGGTAAACTGCTGTGATTATTCGCACATAAGACTTCCATGTTTCTTTGATTACTCACAACAATAGTTAAAACATGACGCACATGAGTATATCTCCGCTTCTTAGCACCTAGATAGTCACTCGTGTGTCACCTCACTAGTGTAACTTATGACTCTGCTCTGGCATGTGTTCATAATTTCATATATACCTGAAAACACACTACACTTCACTGGAAGTTCGTTGTTTTTCACAGGATCAAACACTATTTCACACTTCGCTCAATCTTCAAAATAGTTTTCACCATTTCTCAGAATGTCTTTATAAATTTTCTACTACTCCCAAATCTACACAAATTCAGCCCAGTCAGTTCTCCTTTCATCCTTCCACATATTGCAAATAATTACATTTTACCATCAAATATCACACAAAGATCACGCAATCCTCTCCCAATCTGGTCCGGCATTAATCGTTCAAATCATCGTACGAATAATATATCTCAAATACTTCAAAAACTCCACCAAGTGGAATGACCTTAATCATTGAAATCTTTAGTCAGAAATGTCACTGTGTCCTTACTTCGACTAGCTACTTTTCCATGACCTTTGGATGAAGATTCACATTGTCCTAAAACTAATAATGTAATGAAAATTGTAATAAATTTCTCTTATATTTAAGTCTTTACTGAAATTGAAAACATCATAATTAATTTTTCTAAAACTACACAATAACTTTCTGAAAGAAAACATACATATATATATTTTATACACAACATGGTAATTCATTTTTCATGAATCTCTCTCGATCCATCATCGTCTTATCTGAAACTAATAAAATCTAACTTATACTAATATTTACAACATTATCTCCTTTTCTCACAGCTCAACATTTCCAAGAATGAAACCTTTTCAAGTCATGATGTGGGTATAATCCCTTTACTTTCCTGCTCTCAGGATGACACAATGTATATGCTCCTGGATTTGGTATTCTCATCACTTCATATGGCCCCTGATACGTTAGTTGCCATTTCTTATTTGTTTATTTAACAAAGACGTAAGTGGGTATGTGCATAGCAATACTTTATCTCCAACTTCATAAGATTGTTTACGTAGAACATACTTGTCAGAATTTACTTTTCTCTTCCTAGCATTCTGTGTCAGATATATGACAGTTGTTCTTATTTTGTCTTACATTGTAGTTCACCCTCTGATAACTTGGGTACCTTATTTATCCACTCCTTCCTCTCCCTTCTTTCAAACATTAGTTCAGTTGGTGTGAAGGTGGTAGACATGTGAGGCAAATTATTCATTATCTCCTCAAACGCATCCAAGTATTTAATCCATCTCGTTTGCTTACTATGGCAATACGTTCGCATAAATCTATTAAGTTCGTGAAACGTTCTCCCGATAGGGTTCGCGCTCGGATTACATCTGGATTTTAATATTTTCTTGATGTTAGCTCGAGCTAATGCATTTCTCCATTTGTGTCCAGTAAAATTCGTAGCATTGTCGGACAGTATAGCGTCTAGCTTTCCAACGCTTGGAATATAATAATTAAATGTCCTCAGGTTGAGTACACACTGGTAATATGATTGTATTTATCACACGAACGCCTAGTAACAGAAGTACCTCTCCACCTGGTTTCCGTACAACGAGAAGCGGGCTGCAGTACGGACTGGTTGAGGGTTCGATGAAATTCCACTCTAACATTCTCTGTACTTCCTTGTCCACTCCATTTCTTTGTTTCCATGGAACGGGATAAAAACTATGGCAATATGTTTTGTGTGGGTTTAGATTTAAATGACAGGTATAACCATTAATTAAATCAGGTTGTTCTTAGAATAGCTTTACGAACTTGCTTAAGATGACAGATAATTTTGTCCTCTGTTGATCTAAATCAAATGTGTGAAATCTTATGGGACTTAACTGCTAAGGTCATCAGTCCCTAAGCTTACACACTACGTAACCTAAATTATCCTAAGGACAAACACACACACGCATGCCCGAGGGAGGACTCGAACCTCCGCCGGGACCAGCCACACAGTCCATGACTGCAGCGCCTAAGACCGCTCGGCTAATTCAGCGCGACTGTGTTGATCTTTTAAAGTGTTCTGGCTCGCTCAATTTATGTTTTCTTTGATCAGATATGTGAACTATTTACATGACCTTGGTCAAACGTGTTTGGTAATTCCGGTGCTCTGTCCTTATTAACTGCAATTTCGCCCCTCTACAATGTTTGCCTTCCTTTCTCAGTAAATATACTTGGGCTAGGGCTCCGTCGATACAAAAATTCACATTACCGGACGAGAAATCTAATTTGGCGTCCTTCTCCCGCATAGTTTCAATTCCCAGAACACAGTCGACTATAAATTTCTCCACAACTAGGAAGGCGCATATTATCGCTGCATTTCCTAATTCTCACTTCAACATCGTCTGTGCCCGCACTGGTTGTGATAGCGTGCCAAACGCTCCGAGTAGATTAAAATGCTGCACAGGAAATGTAGACAATGGGGTCTTCCTCATTATATGGTTAATTAAAATCAGTGAAACTGCATTAACCGATGTGCCTGTATCTAAAACTACATTCACTGGAATACTCTCTATCTTCACTCTCATGGCAGAAATAGGCTCATATAAAGATTCCTCTTTACAGTTGTGCCGTGCAAAGCTCCCCTTGCATTAACTGTCCTTCATTATAGCGTTACATATTCACTTTCTGCACATAGCCCCTATCCTTGACCATGACCGCTTCTCCGGGGCATGATTGGATCAGCGTTAGTTTTCCAAATGCGATTCATTTCTATGAACCGCACCCTCTCTAACTTCGGTAATTATTGGTGATCTCTGTCGCCAGTCATTCTCTATAAGCCTCAATTGTTGTGTCTGCCTGATGTTACTATTAATATCACTATACCAATTCGAAGAATTTGCATGTACATTGTACCCTGGGTCTTATCGTCTCTCTTGTCTGTTTTGTCGGTTGTGGCTGTGACGATAGCTATTTCCGTTGGGGTCGCGTGTATTTCTATTCTGGCTGTAGTTGTTATTTTGTGGCGAAGCGCGACTGGCATTTCTCTCGCCAATTAGCTGATTACAAGCCCGTCCGCAGTAAGCATTATTTAACTGCGAGAAAGTGCTATGCTTATCTGTTCTCGCCTTCATATCCTCTTGGATTAGATCTATTGAATCTAATACCGACATAAATTCTTCCAGATTCGCTTCTGAAGCAAGAATTAATTTTTCCCTAGTTTCTGCGGGAAGTTTTGCCTTTAGAATGCGTAATATATCTTCAAGTGTGATGGGCTCTTCCCAATATCTGACTTTATTTAGATATTTCTGGAAGTATCTACATAGGCTGCCTATCTTTATACGGAATGGTTCAGGATTAAGTACTTCCTTACTTAAACGTTCCTGTACACCTCGTGACCAATACGTCGCCAAAAATGCCTTTTCAAACTCTGCGTAGGTTTCACATGTGAAACTTTCTGGCAGACTTTTTTTTCCTAACAAAAGAAATGAAACAAAATCATGGCCATCCCTACGGGGCACCGCCACTTGTGTCCCTGCCAAACAATAATGAACTCGTACCTCTTCAGGCGTTGCCTTCCTAACTATACGTAACCACCCCCCCCCCCCCCCCATCTAAAATGTGAAGAAACTACACCATACAGGACTAACCTGTGTGCATCAACCCGCAAAAAGACGATGAAAGGAAGGGGGGAAGGGTATTTTTAGTAGGTAGTTTTTTTATTGTTTTTGTTTATTTTTTTTATATAGGTATCAGTGTGCGAACAGTCATAGTTAATGAAGCCTGGAGAACTAAAACAGAATGAAAGCACCATCTAATATAGTAAACATAAATAACATAGAAATAAAGCTAACACTTCGTAGTTAGGCTTCCCAGCAACTGCACCCACTGATAAAGATGATCGTTTGCAGTTCGTTCTGACCTCATCTACTACTGCCTGGAACACTACAGCTACACGGTGGGTTGTGAAAGGCATTCCATAGGTAGTTTGCTTAGCATTGTCAATATCTGATATGTCTGGTATAGCATGATGTCTTTCTTGCAAATAGAGCCAGAAGTCAAGTAAGTTCTTGTGTCCGTCACGACAGAGGTAATGGACCGCATGTCCACGTATCCACGTGACGGAGTTGGTTCGAGTCTGGAGGTAAAATGTCTCATCCGGAAATAATAACGTGCGTGCAGATATATGCTCCAGCCTAACTCACAAGAGATAAGCGAGCATCTGCCGCACTAGGTGCCAAACCGGTTCCGCCTCTCCACAGCTGAGGCGCTGCACGTCAGAATCTACTGTATTACAACCCACGCAATTGGGAGAGTCTGCCATGTGGATACTGTAGAGACGTTCTTACGTCTCCAGCTTCCCGTTAACGACTACGTACCATTGGGAAATAACATCGGTCTCAAGCATGGCATCATGTACAGTCTTCCACACCACGCGCCACCGTACGTCAGGATATTTTAGTTCGACCACATTTAGGGGGCAGCGTTGCAGCATGTCGTGATATAGGTGTCGAGTTGTGGCCATTCGTGGTGTCGTGAGCGCCACACTGGAATAACTTTGTTCTAAATAGAAACGTCCTATATAAAGGAGGGGCGCTGGGATGTCCTGTAGTGGCACCGAAGCAGGTCGTAGCGCCGTCAGAAGCAAACTCGTGAGGCTCGTAGGGCAACGGCACAGCAGACATAAATGTGGGCTAACATAGAGGGCAATGGCCTTATCATGGACGTTAACTAGGTCGAGACCACCTTTTTCCTTGGGGAGGGTAAGAGATACGTATCTGATCTTCAGCAACATACCAGCGGTGACGAAGTATCCCAGCGCTGCCATAATGCTACGAGCCAAGGGTTTCGGAATGGGTAGGGTTTGGGAGACATGCAGTATGCGGGACGCAAAGTATACATTGGCATAATACGCCCGTTGAACGATGTTGAGGGATCGCAAGCGCTGATTTGCAATTACGGCCCGAATTTGGTTAAGAGGGCGTCGATAATTGAGCGTCGTCACGCGTCGCATGTCGTTCATGAAATCTAAGCCCAAGCAGCCGACAGTATCACTGAACCGTAAGGGGGCAATGTGTTGCTGCGGTAGCCCAATCCCGATGCTCAAGGCGACGGACTTGTCAACGTTGATGTGGTTACCAGAAGCTGTACCGTAGGTTGCAATCCAGTCCAAAGCCGCGGCCATATCGTCAGCTCCACGTATGACGATCATCAAATAATCCGCATATGCGGTGCAGCGATAGATGGAGCCCCCGAACTGTATCCCAGTGTGCCGGTCTCGTAGATCACACAACAAATGTTCTAAGCCCAATGCAGATAACAATGTTGATAATGGACATACCTGTCAAACTGATCGGCGGATCGGCATGGGTGCCGTCAGTTTTCCATCAACAAGAACTCGTGAAGTAGCACCATGCAGAAGGCGTGTCAACACTGTGATAAAGCGGTCGGGATATTCCATGCGCCGTAGAACGGCCGTGAGGAAAGTGTGGCCCGCACGGTCAAAAGCACGGCTAAAGTCGATAGACGCCAGGGCTGCCGGCAAACGTCTCACCCGTGCAAGGGATATGAGATCCCTGTAACGACTTAACGTCGTTCTGATGTTGTTGGATCCCCCCAAGGACGTCTGATCGCGGGACAGGACGTGCAATAGTGTGCCGCAAATACGTTCTGATAGCAGCCTCGAAAAGATCTTGAAGTCGCTGTTCAATAACGTTAAGGGGCGATAATCGCGGACATGGTTCCGTCCCTTCGGCTTATGGATGGGGACAATCAGTCCTTCCAAGAACGGTGCAGGCAACGGTATACCTGGGGACATCAATTCCTGAGGAATTTCAACCCAACACGGTACCAACAGTTGTCTAAAGGCTCGATAGTACTCTAATGGTAATCCATCGATTCCTGGTGATTTATGGGGAGCACCTTTACCAATGGCATCGAGCACGTCCTCTTCTGTCACTTCTCCCAGTAAAGTCGGTACCATGTCTGGCAGAACTGTACCGTGGACATGTACTGAAACGGTGTCTACCGTCGCCATATCAGGGAGCACTGCTGAATAAAGGTGAGCGTAATGTCCATAGAAGGCTTCTGCTATATCTGCTTGTTCTACCACGTGTCGACCGTCGTCCGATATGTCGGTTACCAGTGCCCAGTGCCGTACTGCGCCTCCTGCGTTCTAGGAGCGCGTGGTGCATAGATGGCCTTTCCGATTGTATCACGTCTGGAGCACGCGACCGTATAACAGCGCCCTGTAAATGATGGCGTACTAAGGAGACGAGCTGCACTTCCGCGCAAATGACTATGATCTGCCTGTCAGCTGAGGGCTCCATAGCAAGACATTCCCTTAGGACGGTGAAATAATAGTTTTCCGTGCTCCTCCTCCATGCCGCCGCTTCCCGTCCGTAAGCCATGAAGGTGCGTCTAAGAGCAGGCTTCGTACATTCAATCCACCAACTGAGGGTCGATCGGTAACGACGCGTTCCACGACTCTTCGATAGCACCTATACATGCCGGCTCGTCCAGATGGGCGACGTTCAGTTTCCAGGGGGGCCTACTGCGCCACACACGTGCGGGTTGGAGGGTAAAGGTGCAAATATAGGCTGTGTGGTCGGTGAATGCAGTGGGCCAGAGCCCTGCCCCTCTCGTCGCCGGCGAAAGGATGTTTGTGACGTAAATCCTATTTAACCGACTGGACGAATGACTTGTATAACGGGTGTAACCAGGAGCTGGGCCATAGATGTGGCGCCACGTGTCGATCAGGTGGAGGTCACGCACTAGCATTTCCAATTCCGCACACGGGACGTGATGTGGCTTCTGATCAAACGGAGATAATGTACAGTTAAAATCTCCTCCGATCACCATATCGTCTACGCAGCCCGTAAATAGACGCGTAATATCTTCCGAAAAAAGCGGGCCCGATCTCTCCCCAAATGAGCTACCCAAGCACGACTCACGCCCCGTCCTCACACCTTCACTTCTGCCAGTACATCGTCTCCTTCCTTCCAAACTTTACAGAAGCTCTCCTGCGAACCCTGCAGAACTAGCACTCCTGAAAGAAAAGATATTGCGGAGACATGGCTTAGCCACAGCCTGTAGGATGTTTCCAGAATGAGATTTTCACTCAGCAGCGGAGTGTGCGCTGAGGGCGTGAGTCGTGCTTGGGTATCTCAGTTGGTAGAGCACTTGCCCGCGAAAGACAAAGGTCCCGAGTTCGAACCTCGGTCCGGCACACAGTTTTAATCTGCCAGAGAGTTTCGTATCAGCGCACACTCCGCTGCAGAGTGAATTTCTCATTCTGGTTTCACATGTGTCCATCATGTCTGTAGCCCACTATGCACCGTCAGCCTGAATGTATCCTGACACATAACTTATTTTCTGTGCTTCCGTCCATGCCCTGGGTAATATACCTCGAAATCCACGTACTAACGATACAGGATTTATTGACTACCTGTCGGGTGAGAAGGGTTGAAATTGTCAGCGTTAAAGCAATTTCTCTTCCATCAACATCGCAACGTTAGCCTTGTTGTTGGACGGCGCTGCTTGCGAATCATTTCCATTTCCGAAACAAGATTCTGCGTACGTTCAACCCCACGCAGTTCATTCCGGCACTCCTTTACTACCCCTTACATTAGTTCGAGATTTCTGGAAACGTTTTCCACAGTATGTGTCCTATTTCGTCTTTTCAGTGCTTCAAGGTCATTCCTAATTTATCTTTAACGTTATATAAGTCTGCTTTAATACTCTCAGCAATGGGTAAACTTCCGATCGGCAAAGTCCTTACCGTTTCTAGGATACTAGCATCCACACATAGCATCACTTGATTCTCTGTCGCAGATGCCCATTCGTCTAGCTTACTGGAAAATTTCTGTTGTTGTTCGTTGAAATTTTGGCATATGAGTTTATCACAGTCAGAAGCTATATTTGTTACCATTCCTGTCAACTCGACTACGGAATTCTCCATTTCCTCCTGTTTCGACTTCATAGTACGCATTTCCTGTGTCTCCTTTTGTAACTCTAGAGGAAATTGCTTTCGGGCCTCGCGCCACTATGTTATCGCATTTGAGATCTGTTGTTGTTGCGTCACTAACGATTGAATAACCACTGATATATCTGTCTGCTTCTGATCTAAGTCAGACTGCATTTGTGCCATGTCTGTTAGTTTTTGTAACATGGTTTGCACTACACTTGACATGTGAGTTTGCTTTTGTGACATATCCTCCTGCTTCTAGGATAAAGCCTGTACCACTACAGACAAAAGTTTTAGTTGCTCTAAAATCTGAGCCATGGGGTTTGTCTCTTGCTGAGATGAAGCTGCTATTTCCTTTACAGCAGAATTATCACTCATTTCATGAACGCCAGGAAATTTTTCCTGATCCGTCTTTACTTGGCCTCTAGCTTTTACCATAATAAAAAAACACACAAAATACCTAACAGGTTTAACACTTAAATACACTATAACATGAAATTAAACCTGACGAGAATGAACATATATTTCCCTATACGAACTTCTGCGATACTGAAACGAAATGAGAAATGAAACTACCTCTTCCTCTACAGACTGAGAATATTAATTTCTTTCTACATATTGACCAGATTGAGTAAAGGTTGTGAAATGTTTGTTTGTGCCTGCCTTATTCAGCTTGCAGCGGTATGAAGTTCTCCGGTAGGGATCGAGACTGCTTTGCTCACTGCACCAAACTCCACCAAAGCTTAGCGTACGTCGAACACACGCAATGAAACGATTAGTATATGCACACAATATACAACAACAATTCTTAATTTTTAGCCGTCCTGTACTCGGACGCCAATTTAAAGCTCTTACTTCCATTCTTTCTATTATTTAAAGAGCGTTTTCTGAAAGTGATTGCGTATTATTATTAACTGATTTTTTAATTATGGTTTGGTTTAGCGATTCCTTTTTACTGTTTGCTCCTTTTATTTAAGTTGAGTCCTTTTAATTACGTTTGCGGTGGTTGTGATGTATATATTGCTTACTGTTCTCCGTAAGATAAAGAATACGGTAATACCATATGCGTTTCGTAGCAGCAGATCTCGTTGAGTCTCCTTGCTGGAACTTCTCCAACTGAAATCGCTAAAGATAATTGATCGCTCTACGGAAATCGATCGGTACAGCCAAGTGCGCTGCTGTGTCATGTGTATGGAATGTGGCGTCCAACTGTATTTCATGAAATTATTTAGGTTTTCGTAGAAATATTATCGACAAATCCCAAAACCGTGTAAAGCTGCAGGTTCGCACCATCAAACCACACAACACTTCCGAACGACTTCTGTTTTTATAATCACTGAACAGTTCTTTCGAAATAATTGTTTTGAACTCTACACACCTGACACTCCTTTTGTGCTTTTATACGTATTTGTTTTCTTCAGTACCATAAAACATAGATTACTGTCTTAATGGTGGGTTCCAACAATCTCCTCTCAATGCGACATAGATCATCTCTCCTCCAATGCCCAATTGCACATAATATTTATCTTTCGCGCTGGTATTTTACATTTATCGTCGTATTAATAGTCCGTCGCACTTTATTTATGGGTTTTTGCATCGCTAAGCGCTACAATTATAAAATGCGCTGTGCAGTAGCACATTTTTTCATAATTTCCTGCTGTGAATTTATTTGTGTTTTTATCTTAGTTACATCCGTTCCTATCTGTTGACAATGTCTGTCGTGAGCTCTGTTCATAATGTAAATAATAATATTGCTTCTCCGTATGAGGATGGGAATACAAATCAGATAATCAGTAATGTTTCAAAGTATTAAAATGAACCAATATTATTTCCTCACACATTGCCTGACGTGCGAGCAATGGCATTAGTGGCTGAGATCGTGCGCTTGCTAAGTATTTTTGCATTACCATGTGAAGATTGACTTATGGTTCTTTTATGCTAGGACTTTCTAATTTTCTATCAGATAGCACACAAACCTCTGCCATATCGCATCCGCTCACATCATTCTTAAAACTACTAAAAAGTCATAGAGATTAATAAAATACACATTCAAGAAATCACACAAATTATAAATAGACAGTTAAATATCAATAATAATTGTTGCTTGGCAGTATGTTAATATAAATGAGTACGTCGATGCGCCTCTTTAAATCTGGCTATGTTCAGTATGTAACAAAATGTCTGGAGTTACGGAGCAATGACAAAAAGCGTCCGTACAGAAACAGATTATCTCACCACTCTCAGTAGCTCGAGAAGAGTCAGAGAGTAAGGACAATACTAAAACAATTGCGGTTTTTTCACAGCAACCACATATTGTTTGTCGGTAGCTACGTATCATGTCTTTGACAGCGCGAAAAAATTATACTATCGCTTTCGCGTCCAAATGAGCCCACACATGAAGTCCGAGTGTTTCTTGCCGAGTGATTTGCTACATTCCTTCGAATTTGTTTAACGGTCTCTGCAATTTATTAGGAGAGCTACTACCTCACGATCACACATTTTGTCCATATCTAATGTCAATGCACGACCATGTTCATCGAGTTTCTTGATCAGATTTAGCTCATGATCATCGAGCTTTTCCTTAGTATCGTCCAATGTTTTATTCAAATCCACGATCAACTGATTTTTATAGTCGGGGTTTCTGAATAAGTTCTTATCCTTTTTTGTAAAAGCTGTATTAACCCATCCTCATTTCCTATAGGATCAAACGATTGTTACCTATCACAGCCTCATGCTAGTCAATGTTTGAGCTCATATTTGAATATTCATTTTCTGCTACATTCACGTATTGTATTCTGCTAATCAGTTACTTTTCATTAATAATATCCATAGGAACACTTCACTTTTCTCAGATTGTGTAGCCATTGTTTTTCAAATACATGCTTCACACACAGTTTATAACCAAATCAGCTGTTCACTGTCTGCATTTTTCTTCCTGTCCAACATAGCTTAAACATCGAGGCGCGGATGAAAACTCTTATTTCACTCACCAAACCTTGACGCTGGCTATCGGTCTCCGGATCCAAAGTTTGTTGCTGGATGCGAGGTCCTTGTCACCAGACTCCACGTATAACACAACAGTTGGATGCGTTCTACATTACGACTATGCTGGCGCGTCTCTACGCTCCATTAATTAAATGACACACGTTCCAACTACCGATATTGTAAGGAAGCGGATAGCCGCCCACGGCGGCCGAGCGGTTCTATGCGCTCAGTCCGGAACCACGCGACTGATACGGTCGCAGGTTAGAATACTGCCTCGGGCATGGATGTGTGTGATGTCCTTAGGTTAGTTAGGTTTAAGTAGTTCTAAATTCTAGGGGACTGTTGATCGCAGATGTTAAGTCCCATAGTGCTCAGAGCCATTTAAGGGAGCGGATAGTGTGGGTTCAATTAAGAACAGTTATTAGTAGCAGATGAAGGACTTCACTATTTATTACTGAAACCACTAGTCACAGCAAAAACTTCTAAATATGCACAGTGTAGCGATATTCCGCATGGCACCGCTCGACAAAGACCTTTACTCAGCGAAAGTCTAACGTGAACAAACAGGGAGAGCTTTATCATATTCCAAATGGTTCAAATGGCTCTGAGCACTATGGGACTCAACTGCTGTGGTCATCAGTCCCCTAGAACTTAGAACTACTTAAAAAAATGGTTCAAATGGCTCTGAGCACTATGGGACTCAACTGCTGTGGTCATAAGTCCCCTAGAACTTAGAACTACTTAAGCCTAACTAACCTAAGGACAGCACACAACATCCAGCCATCACGAGGCAGAGAAAATCCCTGACCCCGCCGGGAATCGAACCCGGGAACCCGGGCGTGGGAAGCAAGAACGCTACCGCACGACCACGAGATGCGGGCAACTACTTAAACCTAACGAACCTAAGGACATCACACACATCCATGCCCGAGGCAGGATTCGAACCTGCGACCGTAGCAGTCGCACGGTTCCGGACTGCGCGCCTAGAACCGCGAAACCACCGCGGCCGGCATCATATTCCAAAAAATTAACAGTTTCATCCGAACAACGCCGAGCCACATATCATCTCAACCCAGACCCAGGGATCGTACCCTCACACTGTAGCACTGTACTCCGCTACACTGCCACACTAAGTTCTCACTCGCAGCTACAACAGACATTATTCAAAACACTGTCAGTGCGCAGCGATTATTTGGAAATTCTGCCTCGGTAGCTGCAACATAATCTCTGTGTAAGGAGATTGATAAATTTACCATCGAATGTTCTACATAGGGACAATTATCTTGGCATGCGACGATGAATTGGGTTAGTGCATACGTTCGTAGAGTGTTTCCGTAAGTTTAATATACACGTAACATACAAATGACAGATATGTTAGTTATCAATTGTATATTCTCCTTCACTATTTACAAGTCTGCCAGTGCTGGGGTAACTTTTCGGTTCCGTGAATGTAGAAACATCGTGGTTTTGAGGCCAAGAATTCATCGAGCAATGTTCTGACCACATTTTCATCCGGAAAGAAAGTTCTTGAAGGTTGCTCGACTGAGAGCGGGAAAGGTGAAAATCTGAGAGCGCAAGATCGTGTGAATAAGGTGAGTGGGAAATGACTTCCCAAAATATTTCTTGCCAGTCTGGCAGAAAGCAGGTGGGCGTTCTCGTGGAGTAACACCATTTCACGCAGCCTTCTTAGTAGTTGTTCTTGGACAGCGCCTCCAAGTCGTCTCAGCTGCTGACAGTCTGTGTCAATGATGATGCTTACACCCCAGAGAAACAATTCGGGGTACAACACGGCGTCGTTTTTTCGTTAGATGTATAACATTATCTTTTGTATATGCGCGCAGGTACGGGGAGCTGCAGCTCCGTTTGAGTTCAACTACAATCATGCTCATAAATTAAGGATAATGCGGACACATGGTGAAAAAACGCTCTGGTGGGCGGTTTTTGGGTTTCATTCACCTGCGGTGACCATGCGGTACATTTGACCTGCGATCGTCACACGGTGGAGCTGGCAGCAGTCAACTTACGCAGAGGTGTGTTGGTGCATATCAGATTACGGTGCAGCGAGTAAGTGCGCAGACGTTTGCAGGCTTGCTAATGGTGGCTGTGCGTTGAAAATGGCTCAAAGATCATATATTGATGACCTTATGAGGGGTAGAATACCAGGGTGACTCGACGCTGGTCAAACACAGCAGGTCGTAGCACGGGCCCTCCATGTGCAACGAAGTGTGATCTCATGATTATGGAAACGATTCCAGCAGATAGAAAAGATGTCCTGGCTCTACAGTACAGGACGTCCACAGTGTACAACACCGCAAGAAGACCGATATCCCACCATCAGTGCACTCAGACGGCCACGGAGTACTGCAGGTAGACCTTCACGGGACCTTACCACAGTCACTGTAACAGTTTTCTCTAGACACACAGTCTACAGACGACTGAACAGATATGGTTTATTCGCCCAGAGACCTGCAAGGTGCATTCCACTGACCGCTGTTCACAGGAGAGCCTGTAAAACCTGTTGTCAAGAACACAGTACATGTTCATTGGAACAGTGGTCCCACGTTATGTTCACGGACGAGTCCAGGTATAGTCTGAATAGTGATTCTCGCCTGGGTTTCATCTGGTGTGTTCCAGGAAAGAGATACCAACCTCCTAATGTCCTTGAAAGTAACCTGTATGGAGGTCGTGGTTTGTTGGTGAGGGGTGGGATTATGATTGGTGCACGCACACCCCTGAATGTCTTTGACGGAGGAGCTGTAACAGGTCAGGTGCAGTGGGTCCCACTTTCCCTTGATGGATGATAACGCACGGCCCCACAGAGCTGCAAGCGTGGAGGAGTACCTTGAAACAGAAGATATCAGCCGAATGGAGTGGCCTGCCTGTTCTCCAGACCTAAACCCCATCGAGCACGTCTGGGATGCTCTCGGTCGACGTATCGTTGCACGTCTTCACACCCCTAGGACTCTTCAGGAGCTCCAACAGGCACTGGTGCAAGAATGGGAGGCTATACCCGAGCAGCTGCTCGACCACCTGATCCAGAGTATGCCAACCCGTTTGCGGCCAGTGTACGTGTGCATGGTGATCAAATCCCACGTCAATGTCTGGGTAGATGCGCAGGAAACAGTGGAGTTTTGTAGCACATGTATTTGGGAACGGTTTTCTCAACTTATCACCAATACCGTGGACTTACAGATCTGTGTCGTGTGTTCCCTATATCCCTATGCTATTACCGCCAGTTTTGTGTAGTACCACGTTGTGTGGCTCCATATTCTGCAATTATCCTTAATTTATGAGCATAATTGTGTTTATTTCTTTTCCTTACGTTAGCATCAAACATCATTACTAGTCATCAGTAAGAAACTATACGGGATTGGAATGTTCGTTGTTGCTAACGAGAATACTGATGACGATCAAGCAGTGATAGACGTATGGCCACCCACTGATTTTTGTGATCTAAGCTTCTCCATTGCATGTAAATGTCGCACGATGGTAGAATGATGACAGTTCATCACTTTTGTAAGTTCTCGGGAACAGTGAGTTGGATCATTGTGGATTTTAGCGTTTAAACGATCTTACTCAAACCCTAAACGTCTTCATGTACATGGAGAGTCACTAACGTCAAAGTGATCGTCCTTGACATGAGGAAACCATTTTCCTGCCGTGCTGTGTCCGTTGGTATTCTCACCTTACACAGCGCAAATGTTTCTGGCTATCTCCACATCGGTGCGACTTGTTCCAATCTCTCTTCTTGAGACGCCATTTTCTAGCGTCCACAGCTCCACTCGCTATCTCCAAACGACAAAATGACAGTATGTAATCTCAAATAGCAACAGTGAATTACAAGTAAGAAATGAATATCGATGAACCAACTGAAAGGAACCAGAATGTCAACCTGTAGAACTAAAACGTTACGAACTTATGTCCCAACTTAATTGATCCTCAAAAGCTCATTGTAAGTAACAAACGAAATTCGTCTGAAGTTATAGCGATTGTGCCGGACAATAACTTATTTGGAAACATGATTAGTATGTTCATCACGCACGCAGAGATACTAATGAATGAAAAGTACAGAAACTTATAAGATCTGGAGGGTAGTTTGGATAGCTAGTGGTATTTGTTGTCTGTTGGTTCGATTTCAAGAGTTATAATGAGTCTCTTTTACGGAATTTTGTATGTAATTTTCATGAAGTGAAGATATTTTTATTGTTATTTTCGTTGGGTTTCGCAGTGACCCATTATCAACTGCGTTGAAAAATATTTTCTTTAATTTAAGTTTGGCGGAAGTTCGGCCTCCGTTAGGAGCATAGCATACAACAACTGAATTCCGTTATCTTCGCCTACCGAACAGGAAGGATTCCGTTACAGCATCGTTGCATTCTTCAAGAGTATCTTTCGTAATTCTGTTCGTGATGGGCAGTACCCTCACTTTGCCTTCCTAAGTCTTGCTTCACCTCATGTACTGAATATGTAGACAAAACAGATTGATCTATGGGGTAGCCTGAGAGGTAGGTGTGTGGTTGGGAACATTCCGTTCATTCTTAAACCACATTTCCGTCACCAACTGTGAACACCACTGCCAAAACTTCTGTGAGCCGTATGACAGAAAAATAAACTGAAAAGGAAAGATATCACACGCAGCAACTCATACTAAATCAAAAATTAAAATGACGTACCTTGAGCTGGCATGAATTTCGAAGATACACTGTTCGGTGAATTTGATACATAATATAGCTATTCCGAATAATGTCGTTCCGTTAAAACACGTACTCTTGTTATTGCATTCCGGCACTGCTACATAATTCGGCTGTGGTTGCGCCATTCACGCTTTTTAATTTGCCGCACCGCTAAATTGTCTGACCGTGGACGTAAGCTCTCGCATTTGCTCGCCGAGGCAGAACAGACGAGCCGACAGCAGGAGCCGCTGCCACCTGCGCCCTGCCGCCCCCGCTGCCGCCCCCGCCACCACCCTCTCCGCCTCCTCTAGAGCCGGAACGCAAATAGAAGTTTGCCGCCGCCCCACACACAGCGGGCCCGCGCATATCATGGCAGAGGGAATGGAAAATGCGTCCGCCGGCCACGCGACGGGGACGCAGCTGTCGCGAATTTCCATATTTCAGCCTCGGAACGTTATGTCGCGAATGCCTGCAACAGCCTGTGGTTTCCACAGCTGATCTCAGGAAGCTTTTGTACTCTCTGGATACCTAAACAATTCTTGAATTAAACTGGCTACGCAGGAAATTCAAGGTCCCTTTAAGTCCTTGTAAGCCATTTCACCTCACGGTGCAACTACTACTATTCCTCTATCACCCGTCCCAAAACCCCAGGTAATAATAGTGGCAATTTCTGGAACAAAGGCTCATAGAACTAAATAGTGGTTTGAGATAGGACATTTTAACCCTTTCGCTACAGTAGGCATGTATACACGCCCTGCTACGCTTTTTGACAGGTAGTGGGGACGTGTGTCCACGCAACACTTGATTACTACTACTGTGATACGGACGTCTGAACAATTCCTGAGCCGCCGACCTGTCAGTGCTGGTAACGGGTACGTGTGTACACGCCTCTCAGTTCTGGTAATAGGGAAGTGTGTACATGTACACTTGGATATTACTACTGTGGTTTGGACGTCTGAATAACTCACTGAGCCACCGACCTCTCAGTGCTGGTAATGGGGACGTGTGTACACGCACCTCTTGCATATTACTACTGTGTTATGGACGCCTGAAAATGTCCTTAGCCGCCGTTCTCTCAGTGCTGCGTACGAGACACTTCCCTATCTCGGTGGATTCAGATGTGTCCAGTTTTTCTGATACAACATAAGTGCCTCGTTGCGTGCTGTGATTCACAAAAAAAAATTGCTTCAGTATCTTTATTAGTTAATGAGATATGACGATTGTTAAGACCACAAGATTCTCAGTGCGGGAGAGCGTAAATGGGTGCATCACGTGTGACCGTCCTCCGGATATAAAACGTAATAACTCAAGAAATATATTTCTTTCTACTATAAACTTTGAATAAAATTTCGATATCTTATCTACATTTCATTCACTTCATTACTGTCGTAGCATTCCGCAGCTGATGGTAGTTCTTGTTCGCAATTTCGAGTTCATTTGATGCGTTTCGTAACAGCTGTGGTCGCCGCAGTGCCTGTTCCTTTGGACATGCATGCATGTCAAAGGAACTTTGCATCGTAATCAGAATAACACCAACACTGTGAATACCGTATTTACTTGGTTTACTTACTTAATGTAAACAGTTACATAGGCAGAATTTCTGGGTATAGCTCTAATGTTTTCCCAGTTTGTTCCCTTTATGTTTTTTTTATTGTTCAACGTTTATACTTTTTAAACTGCAGTAACACGACACTATCAATAATGGCATTTACTGTATGTTCTCTCATTTCCTTCAATTTACCTGAATTTATTAGTTTCTGTTTATCTTACTGATGTAACTTAAGTTCTTCATATATTCTGTTGTTAAAGTTGATAATAATTCATTCTTTTAGTTGGTTTGTGCATCATTCTCATTGTTTTATTTGTAAATTTGGAAATTTGTCGTAAGTTCCTATGGGAGCAAACTGCTGAGATTATGGGTCCCTAAGTTTACTAGGCTTATTTAAACTAACTTACGGTAAGGACAACACACACACCCATGCCCGAGGGAGAACTCGAACCTACGATTGCTTTATATCTCTCGAAGTAGAACCAATTTTATTTAGTTATAATGGTTTTATTTACTAAAAGAAATGGTATGTAGACGTGCTTCTCTATTTTTCTGATAATGTTTTTTCCTATTTACTCAATTTATATTTATTTATTGTTCAAGTATCTACTTTTTAAATTAGGTTACCACAACATAGCCAAAAATTTCATTTACTGTGCATCTGTGTTTCACTCTATATGGGCAACTTCTTCTCCATTGTCGTATACAAACATCGTAAATTCTTTGACGACAATAATCAGAAAATATATGATGACGGCCTTGTACGCCAAAAAAGGTTTACACAATAAATAAATACTGTCGAACAAAGGCAGACTAGAGCTTGTCATATATTAACAATTAGTTGACTTATCTAAATACGTCGGTGTCCGGCCATTCATGTTAGGGGTGACCTTTCATTACGTGAGGAGTCTTCTTGAAAATCTGGACCCTCGCTTCCCCTGTTATGAGATATGGTAAGATGTGCTTTCAACCCACCTCCCCTCCCCTTCCCCACGTGAGGGGAAAAAGTATGCCAGATTGAAATTTTTCGATTTGTTTCAGGCACTGATTAAAACACTTTAATAACACTATATTTTATTTTTGAAGTTTGTTAAAAACTGTTTCTACCACGTGATTAAAACACTTTATTTTGAACACGCCAACCCCAAGTACTATTATGATCGACAGAATATGAGCAGACGGACAAACAGGCTCCACAGAAATAGTTTAACCATTTTGCCGGATCCCTAAAAAACTGATCTATTATTGGACTGTTATACACATTTAACGTCACTGAACCTCAACTAACTTTGCATATAAAAGACAACATCGTTTGTACCATCCATTAAACCTTGTGCTTATGTAGCTTTTCAGTTTCTTGATTAACATTATCACTAAGAACATTCTTCTCGGTGAATTTTATCTTCATTCCACAGACGTTGAACGTCTTACTCGCTCGTTTGTTCCGACTTATCGGCATGCCGCCTAACATATGTATTGTAAAAGTTTTAATGCGATTTCATATTGAACGCAATAACACCGGCTTTATATGCATTACGGAATGTTAGGACGGACTTACTGAGTGACACACATTGATTTCGTCCTCCGCGGCAGAGAACTCCCAGAATGAAATCTGACACTTGTTTGAAATTGGGGAATCCTGGGCATGTACTCATGTAAAGCATTCAGTTCTGTTCCCAAGAGACTATAAAAAATTGATGGGCAATGTGATATTGTCCATGCTTGTGACTAATATAATGAAACAAAATGTTGCCCGTTGTACGTTAACTGAATGAAAATGTTGACGTGAGACTTTCATTTGCCCGGCCGCGCCCAAATGAGTTTCGCTGAGATATTGTCGGAACTCCTTCACCCTATTTCTACATAATTAATGGGTGGTCGCCTAACGTCACCTGTTCTTTCCCAAGTCACTCTATTTAAAATGCATGATAATTAGTTTGAAATGGCCAAATAATGAAACAACGAAATAGAGCCCTTCTCTAATCACTTGACGACAACTTTCTGCGTTCCTTTCCTTTGAGATTCGACAACCTTCCTCTTAGTCTACTGAACCACTAAAGTAGGATCTGCTAAACACAATATCTTGTGAACTGTCTATGGGCAGCCCGGTTTACAAAGTAATAGCCCCTACATACGTAAAGGGCTATTACAATTGATTGAAGCGATTTCATAAATTCACTGTAGCTCCATTCATTGACATGTGGTCACGACACACTACAGATACGTAGAAAAACTCACAAAGTTTTGTTCGGCTGAAGCCGCACTTCAGGTTTCTGCCGCCAGAGCGCTCGAGAGCGCAGTGAGACAAAATTGTGACAGGAGCTAGGAAACCTTAGTCGTGCTTGAAATGCACTCACATCAGTCAGTCATAACAGTGCAACGACACTTCTGGACGAAGTTCAACAAAGATCCACCAACTGCTAACTCCATTCGGCGATGGTATGCGCAGGTTAAAGCTTCTGGATGCCTCTGTAAGGGGAAATCAGCGGGTCGGCCTGCAGTGAGCGAAGAAACGGTGTAACGCGTGCGGGCAAGTTTCACGCGTAGCCCGCGGAAGTCGACGAATAAAGCAAGCAGGTAGCTAAACGTACCACAGCCGACGGTTTGGAAAATGTTACGGAAAAGGCTAAAGCAGAAGCCTTACCGTTTACAATTGCTACAAGCCCTGACACCCGATGACAAAGTGAAACGCTTTGAATTTTCGGCGCGGTTGCAACAGTTCAGGGAAGAGGATGCGTTCAGTGCGAAACTTGTTTTCAGTGATGAAGCAACATTTTTTCTTAATGGTGAAGTGAACAGACACAATGTGCGAATCTGGGCGGTAGAGAATCCTCACGCATTCGTGCAGCAAATTCGCAATTCACCAAAAGTTAACATGTTTTGTGCAATCTCACGGTTTAAAGTTTACGGCCCCTTTTTCTTCTGCGAAAATACGTCACAGGACCCGTGTATCTGGACACGCTGGAAAATTGGCTCATGCCACAACTGGAGACCGACAGCGCCGAATTCATCTTTCAACATGATGGTGCTCCACCGCACTTCTATCATGATGTTCGGCACTTCTTAAACAGGAGATTGGAAAACCGATAGATCGGTCGTGGTGGAGATCATGATCAGCAATTCATGTCATGGCCTCCACGCTCTCCCGACTTAACCCCATGCGATTTCTTTCTGTGGGGTTATGTGAAAGATTCAGTGTTTAAACCTCCTCTACCAAGAAACGTGCCAGAACTGCGAGCTCGCATCAACGATGCTTTCGAACTCATTGATGGGGACATGCTGCGCCGAGTGTGGGAGGAACTTTACTATCGGCTTTATGTCTGCCGAATCACTAAGGGGGCACATATCGAACATTTGTGAATGCCTAAAAAATCTTTTTGAGTTTTTGTATGTGTGTGCAAAGCATTGTGAAAATATCTCAAATAATAAAGTTATTGTAGAGCTGTGAAATCGCTTCAATCATTTGTAATAACCCTGTAGTACTCTAAATCATTAACAGAGCAATCTCTCTAGATACGTAACGCGGAGCTTCACTTTCATGGCAAGCAAACAACTAAAATGGAACACGAAATAATAACATGTTGTAACTAAAAATTCGCATCCAAGTGTTACACGCATAAACCAACAAGAAATTGACATCCAAGTGCTACACGCATAATCCAACAAGAAATTGGCCTTTAGTGTCCTGTAACTTCCGTGATTCAACGACAAGCTATTAAAACATTAGTGGAAAATCAAAACTGCCAACCAGAAGGGATTAAATCTTATACAGAGTTTATCTAGAGCAGTGAACATGCTTCACTTACAGTATTCAGTTTCGGTCCCTAATTACAAAAATTAAGATATATATAAAATAAATAATAGTAATGCAATACTGCCGAAATAGTAACACAGTAAATGTTAAGTTAGTGTAACGTTAAGGTTTTGCGTCACGATATTAACTCCATGCTAGAGTGTAACCATAAAGGAACTTCCGTGACTTACCTTTGATCTTTTGCTGATAGTCAAATTTTTCCGTGGGAAAGCCCGTTTCTATTTTTCTAATAACTGTCGTTCCTTTGGAGGTGAAAAAACTTGCACTTTCGATCCTGTCGGATAGTTTCCTTTATACCCGGTAACACGTCTATTGGGTATTTTGTCTGTTGCTAGCACAAATTTGAACTGTGAATCACATAAATGATATTTAAAAATGTTAAGTAACTTTTTCTTCTTCTTCTTCTTGCGTGACATTCTAATCTTTTCCCGTATTCTTCTCTGTCATTGATCTCCGGCATATTTGTCGGTGTATATTTGTTTCTCCAATTTTCTTTCCTTCGACCTTGATCACCAGTTCCAACCAGTCCTTCCGAAGTTCAACAATCCACTTGGTTCCTGTCTTTCCCCTTGTCCTCCCTGTTGTCCCCCACACTCTCTTCGTCATTCAGTCCATACACATCCTAACTACATGCCCAGCAAACCTTGCCCTTTTGAGTCTGATTTTCCCCGATATTGTTGTCATGTTCCGGTACAATTCTTCCTTAGGTCTTCGCATCCACCTCTCTCCACCTCTTTTGGGACCTAGTATTCTTCTCAGTATTTTCCTCTCTTCTTTCTCTAGTTTCTCTGCCCCATTTCTTCCTAGTGTCGTCGTCTCAGCAGCATATAATACTGCATTCCTCACTGTTACCTTGTAGTGGCTTATCTTTGCCTCTGTGGATATATTCTTTTTATTGTATACCCCTCTCTTCATGCAGAAGGTTGACCTCATCTTCTTTATCCACTCTGTTATTCCCTCCTTGCTCCTGTTCCTTCCTGTTATAAATTCTCGCAGGTATTTAAATTTGTCCACCATTTGCACAGTGCCTTCCGGTGTATCCCAGTTTACAGTGGTGTTTAATGTCTTTGTCTTATTACAGGCGAACCTCAGTCCCACCTTTCTGGCTACCTGACTTAAGTTGTCGAGTTGTGTCTTTGCGTCTTCTTCCGTCTCACTTACTATTGCTATGTCATCAGCAAAGGCTAGGCAGTCCACTTGAGCCCTGTTGTCCTTTTTGTCCCCCACATTGGCCTTTGGTATTCCCATTTCCTCGTTTGTTGCTCTCCACTGCCTTATCACTTCGTCCAGTGCTATATTGAACAACAATGGTGACAATCCATCTCCAATTTTAACACCAGTCTTGATCTCAAATTCTTCTGACAGTGCTCCTCTGAATCTCACCCTTGCTTTTGCGTCTGTCAGAATTTCTTTCATGAGTTCTTGTGTAGGTCCATCAAGTCCTCTGTTCTTCAGGATCCTAACAATAGTCTATCTGTCGGTGGAATCATATGGCTTTGTGAAGTCCACGAAGGTTATTATTGTCTTTTTGTTCTTTAAGGCCCTATATTCTATCAGTTGCTTCACGATAAATACACTCCTGGAAATTGAAATAAGAACACCGTGAATTCATTGTCCTAGGAAGGGGAAACTTTATTGACACATTCCTGGGGTCAGATACAACACATGATCACACTGACAGAACCACAGGCACATAGACACAGGCAACAGAGCATGCACAATGTCGGCACTAGTACAGTGTATATTCACCTTTCGCAGCAATGCAGGCTGCTATTCTCCCATGGAGACGATCGTAGAGATGCTGGATGTAGTCCTGTGGAACGGCTTGCCATGCCATTTCCACCTGGCGCCTCAGTTGGACCAGCGTTCGTGCTGGACGTGCAGACCGCGTGAGACGACGCTTCATCCAGTCCCAAACATGCTCAATGGGGGACAGATCCGGAGATCTTGCTGGCCAGGGTAGTTGACTTACACCTTCTAGAGCACGTTGGGTGGCACGGGATACATGCGGACGTGCATTGTCCTGTTGGAACAGCAAGTTCCCTTGCCGGTCTAGGAATGGTAGAACAATGGGTTCGATGACGGTTTGGATGTACCGTGCACTATTCAGTGTCCCCTCGACGATCACCAGTGGTGTACAGCCAGTGTAGGAGATCGCTCCCCACACCATGATGCCGGGTGTTGGCACTGTGTGCCTCGGTCGTATGCAGTCCTGATTGTGGCGCTCACCTGCACGGCGCCAAACACGCATACGACCATCATTGGCACCAAGGCAGAAGCGACTCTCATCGCTGAAGACGACACGTCTCCATTCGTCCCTCCATTCACGCCTGTCGCGACACCACTGGAGGCGGGCTGCACGATGTCGGGGCGTGAGCGGAAGACGGCCTAACGGTGTGCGGGACCGTGTAATCTGTACCTAACGTTTACTATCTTTAACGGCGTTCTTGAAATGTTACATTTGACATGTCATTGATGTTCAATGTTTGTCAATTTGAAAGAGTGATGATATTTAGTTATAGAAGATAAGGGGAAGTAAAATTCATTGGTTCTCTTAACACAGTTAATGAATTAGTTAAGAAAAGCTGTTTATTAACAGCAACTATAATGAGTAGAAGTTGTGTTTAAAATATTTCATAACGAAATATTAAAATGAATTTGATGAAAAAAGAAAAATATGTAACAAAATTAATAAACCTAAATTGTAAAGGCTGCTCCTAAGAGTTAAAGGAAATCGTTTCGAGTGTTGCCAAAATTACGGTTTTGTTGTAAAAAGATACAATTTTGAAAATTTACCAAAGGGGATGTGTAAGGTACCCCTTCCGTTCAAGCCATATTTTGTTCCCTATTTTCCAGTTTTAAAATTTTGAATCGCATCTGTAGATATCATGTAGTATTCACGGAGTAAAGAGGTACTGTAGAACACACACAATCGGTAGCATGATTTCAGTTGATGCGCTGGCTGCAGGGGCCGTTGAACCGTATGGTCTTGTCAGTGGACTGTGGTGTATGGAGTTGTGGCAGGACATGAGAACGCCCATTATGTCAGCAGCGATGAACGTAGGGAAAGCACACTCAATCCGGCGCGAAACACGTAATCTCACTTAATAAATATTCTCTACTAAAAGTCACTTTTTCCAGTGTAGATATTAAGAGAAGCCTACAGGCCGTAAGTACTTTCTAACAACAATATTACAACACCAGAAATCTATTATCATAATAAATAAGTGAATTATGGTGAAAATAACGAAAATGTAGAAACGGCCACGAATTATCGGGAGTGTAAGTACGGAGTAGAGGCTACGCGCCGTAGTCGTCAGTCGCCGATGAAGGCATTCAACGAAACTCGGAAGGAAAAGCACCACCAGACACTGGGTACACCTCTTACACCATCCTCTACAGACTCACTGGCTAAAATGAGACATGTCCGGAAATTAAGTACAAGTGGATTGCTCTTGCAAGAAACTTTGTTAGTAAATAATTAAATTCTTGAAACCTAAGTCCTTTGTCCAATAAGATTATTCACAATCCGAAATCTTTACATAGCAAACATGCTTAAGAACAGGCTTGGCAAGAATTTATATTGAAGTAAATTCGTCACTACACGGCCATAAAGCCTTTCCGTTGGGTCCGTTTTTTTCGATAAGTAATGTTGAAATCGTAGGGCTCGATTGTTTCACCATTATGTAAGAATCATGTCTGACTTGGTCCCAGCAGTCGTATAAGTGATATGGATAAAACTGAGCTCCACGCTACATTTTGCCAGTGTAAATGTATTAAAATAGAATTTATAGATGCCCTCCACCCATTTCAGCAATTTAAAGCTTCACGCTTTATCCTCAATTTGAGGATTTTATATAGAATGGTATTCTTATCGCGTCGTTGTTAAGCTGTAACTAGTTGGAAGAAATTTACGTCCTGCCCAGGAAATATGCCCTCCTATTTCCCAATTCCGGGTACTGATATGGATAAGAAATGAGTTTCATGTTCTTCAACAGCTTCACACACACACACACACACACACACAGATAAAATGAATTTGAACTGTATAACGTTACATCACTGGTTAATGTGATATGAAATGGAAAGATCTAGAGGATTTTATAACAAAATGGGAAATAGCGATTCGGTTCATGGATTCTACGGTGATACTGATTACTTACGATAGAACATTTACATTAGTTTGAAATGAAGCACCCTCAAGTAAATGCCCCCATACCTGGGGGTAAGGAGCGGCGAATCTATCCCCCCCCCCCCCCTCCTCTAGGTTTCCACAAAGGGAAAAAATACTGTCAATTCAGGTGCTTTTCTTTCAAAAGAGTGGTTTTAAATTCGGCGTTACAAGAGTTGCAACAGGAATTTTTTGGCTACTTACAAGTCGCCATTCATCTTCCAAAATATTAAAATCAATCCATAGCCTAGGTCTAGGCCCCGCTACAAACTACACGGTGCGTCAAAAAAATATATACACACTTTGACTGTCATAGACAATTTATTTCGCGTTCTGCAAGGTTAAATATCTGTGAGAAAGTAAGGTGATGTTTCTTCAGCAGGTGACAGCAGTGGCAAGGAAGTAACTGCAACATGGCGGGCGGGCGTTTGAGCTTTGAAGCGCGGAAGCAGATAATTAACTGATATTGGAAGTTTGAGAATGTAACTGCAGTTCGAAGACAGTGGGGAAGTGAGTATGGTACAGAACCACCTTCAGGGTTAACAATTACGCGTCTACGAGACAAATTCGAAATTCATGGAACAGTGTGTGATGTGCATAAAGGTCGATCAGGGCGACCTCGTACAGCTACAAGTGATGATTCCACAACTGCGGTCTTGGAACTGTTTCAGCGTTCGCCTCAAAAATCTTCAAGGCAAGCCTCACGTGAGAGGTTTCGGATTCTGAATAATCGTACTGGACAAAGGACTTAGGTTTCAAGAATTTAATTATTTACTAATAAAGTTTCTTGCAAGAGCAATCCACTTGTACTAAACTTCCAGACTTGTCTCATTTTAGCCAGTGAGTCTGTAGAGGATGATGTAAGAGGTGTACCGAATGTCTGGTCGTGCTATTAGTGTGCTAAGCATTCTGAAGAAAGGCAAGTTTCGTGTTACATTACAAGGCTGGTGCAACAGCTAAGTGGCGACGATACAGATCGAAGGTAAGAATTTTGTGAATGGGTTCAGGAGATGGTGAGAAGTGAACCGTCATTTATGGGTAGCATAATTTGGTCGGATGAAGCCCAATTCAAACTCAATGGAACTGTCAATAGGCACAATTGTGTGTACTGGGATGAAGATAATCCTCACATTACAGTTAAAAAGGCTGTGAATTTGCCTGGTGTAAATGTGTGGTATGGTTTGTCAGTATTGGGACACGGCCGGCGCCATTCCAAAATACCGTCACCAACCCCCACCCCCCTCCCCCCACCTACGTATACGCGCTAGACATTTCAGTATTGGGACACGGCCGGCGCCATTCCAAAATACCGTCACCAACCCCCACCCCCCTCCCCCCACCTACGTATACGCGCTAGACATTTCAGTATTGGGACACGGCCGGCACCATTCCAAAATACCGACTGTATCCGGTACGTGTTGCCTCTCTAGTCGTTATTACCGTAGCGGTTTGTGACATAGAGAGAGTCCTTTCCTAAGCATCGTTAGTAGACAGCAACAAGGTCGCACGCAGTGTATCCGGCAAGTGTTGACTCTCTAGTCGTTATTACCGGCGCGGGGTTGTGACATAGAGAGAGAGAGTTAGCGCTGATGCCATGAGCAGACGTAGTCGATCTATTAGTTCGTTGGGGTCGTCATAATATATATACTGAGGGACTCGATTGTTCACTGCCTTAAGACCAATGTCAATACCATCTCCGCTGCTGGCACCGTTGTTGTTGTTTTGGTCTTCAAGTATTGGTTTTATGATGGTTTTATACTTCCTGTTGGTTAGGCTTTTGGTGATCTTGTGTACACCAGTCATGTGTAGTATTTGACGGTACGTGTCCTTATCACTAACTGAATAATTTATAGGTTTTTTAGTTGGTCTTAGGAAAATAAGATTCATTAAGCCTGGTGTTCGGTCAAACTGTCTATCAGCTATTTGTATTTTGTCTTCTGTTACAGTTATGGGATGCGTGCCCAACATGTATGGTCTTCCTGGGCTAACGCCGAATGTTCTATCTATCTGGCCTGGTGCGTGACTAATAATGAATTCATCAATGGCTTGACTGTCGTTTTGGGTCGTTTTTGTTTTTGGTGAGAGCTGTCGGAGAGACTCAGTAACGGGCTTAAAGGTCTCTCTTAGTGTTTGCTGACGATCAATATACCCTAACCTAAGCAACCGTAATTTCTCTCGGACTGCTTTACGGGCTTGAATGACTTTCTGTTTGGTCGTCGACATCTCAACGTATACTAATCAGACGTCTCTGCGACATGAGGCTTTATATATGCATCCATTTTCTTCAGCTTCTTAGTATGATCACGATCACCCTTATCGACAACAATGAGGTCTACATCTATTTTTCTCTGAATATGATCGACCTTTTCAGTTAAGTCGGTTACTTTCTTTCTGACTTGATTAACTAGCTCATTTAACTGATTCACCATTCTCAGAAGGGTTTGGTAATAGGTCTCTAGTTCCCTGCGCATAGTTGCAACTTTAAGAGCCATAGCTTGAATTTTCGCATCCATGTACAAGCGAATGTTCTGTCTGTGTACACCAATCATCTCAGGTTGAGAGGAGGACATACGCGCGAATTTGTCCATGGTATGACGTAGACTGATGTGTTAACGTCTATTACCTTGTTATATATGCAAAAATTCTTGAAAGTTTCGTCTGTATCTACCCTCATACAGTTTTCTTGTTTTATCAATAACGAGAAACCCATACTGTGAATGGTTCCAACAGTCTGCACATATCTTTAAGAAATCATTGAACGACATATCCGTCCCCACATGTGCTTGGTAAATGTGTCTTAAATTAAGATTGTCTTGCTTGAAGGCTATAATGAGATTTGCGTTATCCCTAACAAGTTGTTTGGGGATTCTGGAATATGTTTGACTTAGATAAAATACATCAGCACCCATATGGCGACCGAAAGAGAAATATTTGCGAATTTGGTCTTGGTTTTCTACTGCAACATCGTCAAATATGAATACTGTGTTTGGTTTTGTTTCTTCAGGTGGGGGGATATCAGAGCTTTCACTGAATGTTGTGTATGTAACGCCATCTACACCTCGAAATATCTCATGCAATAGCTGATACTTGGGTTGAAAGAGTGTTTTTGAGAATAGACAGACATGTTCAAATCGGACACCTTGCACATGAGTTAGCAGAGTCATGAGGACATTAGTCTTGCCGCAGTTGGATGGGCCTACAATAATTGCTCTTATATTATCGGGAAGGAGAATTCCGTTTTTCTTGTTCTTCTTCTGCTCTTCACTTGAATCTTCACATGACCAGTCACCGACAACAAAGTCCTTGTGGTGAGGGTGCTTCACCCAGCCAGCCATGATAGTAAATGAGCCATGTACAAACAAGTACTTGACATATATAGAAAATATAACTGAGAGGATAATAATAATATTTGTGTGTAGCCAGTATAGTTCGATCAATTAACCGATTGAGCTATACTGCCTACACGAGGAACACATGTATGAAGAGTAAGATGGTCATAATTTGAGTAGAATTAAAAAATTATTGGATCAATTTGATTATAATAGGAGTGGTGGTCTGAAATAAAAGAGAAACAGGAGATAAGATTAAATATAAATTATTTATTTAAAAATCATACATTGGATGTACTATTTCTGAGGTGTTATCATAATCTGCACGTTTCTTCTTAGAACCTGTACAATATATACCAAATAATTCTCTTTGGTTGGCAATAAATTCTGCACGTATCTCACGCAATCCTATAGGTGACTCCGAGTACTCTGGTTTTTGACACACGCATTTCAATTGGATGTCTGTAGTTTTAATGGCCATATGCGAACGAAGATGCTGCTCAAAATCGTCAATATGTATATTATTAACACGTAGAGAGTTTTTAACATCACTATATGCTGCCTCTATGCTAGGAACCCAACGATTCAGTCTCTCGAGAGCAAACCGTATAGAGGAGTCTAGGTTGAATAATTTGATAACTGATGGATGCCTTAGATAGACGCTGTCGACACCTGATTTAATGCATAAGGCGCAGTCATCATATACAGTAGTAATGGAAAGTGTGACATCGGCAAGACGAATTTCTGGTGGGGGATGAGTTGGGTCATATTCGGTGGTCATTTGTTGATTGATGTAGCGCTCTGCATTACAGATCCCTGCCCAGTCGAACTCGGAAATCGGGACTTTAACACTTTTGGAAATATTTTCAATCTCCATTATAGCTTGGATCCCCCAGACATGATGGACGTCTATAGCAATGTTCACACGTTTGGAACCACTGGAGGTTAAATTATATGTCGTGGTGAATAGCGTAGCCGCACTAGACGTATTCTTTTTATTTACAGTATCTAAACTCGGTGGTTGCACTATCACGGGAGTGTTCGATTGTGATGATTTATATGTAGGCATCCAGTACTGACCATCATTTAGTTGATCTTTAACACCACCAGTGGTTGAATTCGTTGTGTGGTGAGCAGATCGAGCTTCTTCATCACACAAGTTGCTGAGTGGGACGGAGAGCAGCAACTCCTTGTCCTGCTCCAACATGTGAGCTACAGGATCCCACGCGGTCGCTACTGGATCAAATGAGTCGGCTGTCGCTGGTGTAGGTCCGGATGAGATGGTTAACGAAGCTAATGATGATGCAGGTTCGGACGCGTCTGCGGAGCTAAGCATGGTTGCGTTTGACTCTGTTGAAAAAAGAAGATGAATGAGTAGATATTAGCGAATAAGTGAAAACATTGAATAATAAGGATAATGAACGAGATAGAATAATGTGAAATATGATACTTACTTTTCCGTTTGATCCTGTTCTGAGTGACTGCACTGGAGGTCGACTGGTGCTTCATGATTGTTCTTCTTAGTCTCTCGCTGACTGAGTGACCAAGACTGAGGTCCCGGAACTTAACCTATATATGTCCTACAATGAGGTCATAGGATAGTTGAATCCTATTGGTAGAAGTCGAACATGTGACTCAATTAAGGGATCGTATTGGATACAGCCATTTCCACCACCGCCATCTCTCTCTATGTCACAACCCCGCGCCAGTAATAACGACTAGAGAGTCAACACTTGCCGGATACACTGCGTGCGACCTTGTCGACTAACGATGTTTTGGAAAAACATGTTATGAAAACATTTCATGTCTAGCGCGTATACGTAGGTGGGGGGAGGGGGATGGGGGTTGGTGACGGTATTTTGGAATGGCGCCGGCCGTGTCCCAATACTATCACAGGCAATGCAATATCGTTAGACGAGAAACGTCGATTAGGGGAGTGCAGAGTGGTAGGAAATGGCTTCCTCAACGGCATACTAATTATCTAATTATTCTGGCCGGTGGGGTGTGAGCATTGGAGTGGGAAGGAGGGAGGGGGGAGGGAGTTTAAATGTCACTATTATGTGTTTTTCTCGAATGAATAGAAAACTGAGGCTTCTAGTGACAATATTTCTCTGCAAAAATGTAAACTATGTTAAATTCCCTAAAAAAGGGTCCTATTAATTTTTATTCTACGACTGATAGTTTCCGCGTTGTAGGGGATGAAAGATTCGCAGATTACTGAAAATTTTAACTTCATAAAATTAATGTTTATCTTTCCGTAAAGTGGGTTGAAAGCAAACATTAAATTTACAGCGGTGCCGTAGTAAGGGATAAATTGTGCTCTGGGGGTGGAACAGGCTGAAGGGGGATGTGTGAGGCAGTCGTGAGAGGAAAGGTACGTTACTGGATTGCGATCATGCTGTTCTCTCCTTCATACGTCTGCAAACTGAAGACTGAGGTGGTGATTCCCCACTCTTTCTACCCCGTTGCGTCACAAGAAGGAACTAAATGGGTTTTCACAAACATGCAACGAACCTCCACAGCACGCCTTGTGAAGCACTGGTGACGCTATCCGAAGACATGGCGGGTGAGGGGGGGGGGGGAGAGTTTATTTACCGCAAAATGCGCTAACATTACGTGGACTGTAGATATATTTTAAAAATAACTAACGGAAGAAACGGACGTGGACAGAATCTAGAAGAACCTCCGCACACGCTTCTGCACTGCTAGAGGGGAAATTGATTTGGTCATCGTGCACGGCAACAGTGGTGTTCTTCAGGAATGGCTAGTTCCTCCACTACTTGAACAACTGACTCTTCATTTTCCCGCCCAGTTCTCTTGTGTGAGTAGACAAACTAACTAAATTGAGCTTTTCAATTTATTGAGTACTTATTTGCAGTTGTTAAGGTAGATATTAGGCAAAGTCTAAGGCGCTGCAGTCATGGACAGTACGGCTGGTCCCGGTGGAGGTTCGAGTCCTCCCTCGGGCGTGGGTGTGTGTGTTTATTAGGATAATTTAGGTTAAGTAGTGTGTAAGCTTAGGGACTGATGACCTTAGCAGTCAAGTCCCATAAGATTTCACACACATTTGAACATTTTTTTTATTAGGCAAAAAGTTCAATACCTGGACCTGTCAGGTATAACACTGAAGAGACTGTCCCAAGTTTAACATGCTGTCAGGATGTACACTAATGGCCATTAAAATTGCTACACCAAGAAAAACTGCAGATGAAAATCGGGTATTTTTTGTACAAATGTATTATACTAGAACTGACTTGTGATTACATTTTCACACAATTTGGGTGCATAGATCCTGAGAAATCAGTACCTAGAACAACCACCTCTGGCCCTAATAACGGTCTTGATACGCCCTGGCATTAAGTCAAACAGAGCTTGGATGGGGTGTACAGGTACAGCTGCCCAGGCAGCTTCAACACGATACTACAGTTCTTCAAGAGTAGGGACTGGCGTATTGTGACGAGCCAGTTGCTCGGCCACCATTAACCAGACGTTTTCAATTGGAGAGAGCTGGAGAACGTGCTGGCCAGGGCAACAGTCCAACAATTTCTGTAGCCAAAAAGGCCCGTACAGGACCTGCAACATGCGGTCGTGCATTATCCTGCTGAAATGTAGGGTTTCGCAGGGATCGAATGCAGGGTAGAGCCACGGGTCGTAACACATCTGAAATGTAACGTCCACTGTTCAAAGTTCCGTCAATGCGAACAACAGGTGACCGAGACGTGTTACCAATGGCACCCCATACCATCACGCCGGGCGATACGCCACTACGGCGATGACGAATACACACTTCCAATGTGCGTTCACCGCGATGAGTCCAAACACGGATGGGACTATCATGATACTGTAAACAGAACCTGAATTCATCCGAAAAAATTATGTTTGCCATTCGTGCACCCAGGTTCGTCGTTGAGTACATCATCGCAGGCGCTGCTGTCTGTGATGGAGCGTCAAGGGTAACCGCAGCCATGATCTCCGATCTGATAGTCCATGCTGCTGCAAACATCGTCGAACTGTTCGTGCAGATGGTTGTCTTGCAAACGTCCTCATCTGTTGACTCAGGGATCGAGACGTAACTGCACGATCCGTTACAGCCATGCGGATAAGATACCTGTCATCTCGACTGCTAGTGTTACGAGGCCATAGGGATCCTGCAACGGCGTTCCGTATTACCCTCTTGAACCAACCGATTCCATATTGTGATAACAGTCATTGCACCTCTACCAACGCTATCAGCAGTGTCGTGATACGATAAACCGCAATCGCGTTAGGATACAATACGACCTTTATCGAAGTCGGAAACGTGATGGTACCCATTTCTCCTCCTTACACGAGCCGTTACAACAACGTTTCACCAGGCAAAGCCGGTCAACTGCTGTTTGTGTATGAGAAATCGGTTGCAAGCTTTCCCCATGTCAGCTCGTTGTAGGTATCGCCACCGTCACCAACCTTGTGTGAATGCTCTGAAAAGCTAATAATTTCCATATCACACCACCTTCTTCCTGTCGGTCAAATGTCGCGTCTCTAGCACTTCATACTCGTGGTGTAGCAATTTTAATGACCAGTAGTGTATTTGACAATGTCAGTTTCATTATCTCTACTGTCGTCCGGCCCCGGTAGCTGAGTCGTCAGCGTGACAGACTGTCAATCCTAAGGTCCCGGATCCGATTCCCGGCCGGGTCGGAGATTTTCTCCGCTCAGGGGCTGGGTGTTGTGTTGTCTTAATCATCATCATTTCATCCCCATCGACACGCAGGTCGCCGAAGTGGTGTCAACTCGAAAGACCTGCACCAGGCGAACGGTCTACCCGACGGGAGGCCCTAGCCACACGACATTTCATTTCATCTCTACTGTCACTGACTGGAATATTTTGACAGCATGTGGGATAGCAAATGCATGACCCCAGCCTCAGAAGAGAAACAGAGGCTTCAATTGCAATGATCTACAACAGAGGAAGGACACGTGGTGCTATAGAACTTCAGATATTTTAACGCAAGTCAAGCAGTGTATTGCAGTAGATCAGTGATCTAGACCTGAGCATGATGAGTCCCATTCCACCACATATAATCACACCTATCATACACGATGGTTGGTTGGTTGGTTTGGGGAAGGAGACCAGACAGCGTGGTCATCGGTCTCATCGGATTAGGGAAGGATGGGGAAGGAAGTCGACCGTGCCCTTTCAGAGGAACCATCCCGGCATTTGCCTGGAGTGATTTAGGGAAATCACGGAAAACCTAAATCAGGATAGCCGGACGCGGGATTGAACCGTCGTCCTTCCGAATGCGAGTCCAGTGTCTAACCACTGCGCCACCTCGCTCGGTTATCATACAAGACATTATGTCGCTGTGTGATAGGTGGCTCCACTCAGTGCAGTCCGTACTACAACTACTAGTATTTTCCGAATGGAAATGATTTATGCTGTCTATTAGTAACACAATTTATACCTAGAGAAATGCAGTAACTTTCTGTTCACTTAGTAATTCAGCGCCACGTGTCTACAGCACAATTACACAGATTTACAGTATGCTGTCTGCGATATAGAGTAGTAGGGTGTCACATTTAGCAGTCACATCCCTTTCCCACTAACACTACAAAAGTCACCGACAACATCACGCAAACAATTCAAAAACTTCTCAACCAAATTTACAGAAACGTATTTTACTTAATAGCTCACTTAACTGCAAAAGTACTAACTCGATACACTGAAAACACTTTTCGTATATTACCCAGCTCACTGAAGTAATTTTGTCTACTTATATAAGAAAATGGAACAGGAAATACTGGGGACGTATAGCCTATAAACTGAAAATCAAGTAGTCCTCTTACTGGGGGAAGTTTCCTATCCCGGAAGAACACTACAGCGGCGTAGCAGGACGACTGAATCAATTTCTCAAGACGGCTAAGAATCAAATTGTCTGTAAGCAGTGCAGAATATTGCATATATTTGCGAATCTTTGTCCATATGAGTTTCTTGCTTTAACATTGTTAGAGCGCATGTGCATTCCATGCAGTGTTAACGCTTTTGTGGGAAATAAAACCATCCCCGTCATATCTTCACAATATGTAGCCATTGCTACGGCCGAGGGTTGGTATAACTTTGTGAAACACTTTGTAGTCGCTTCATGTCACTTCATGGGCTGATACAGTGGGGAAACACCTGTTCGATCTGCAGTTTGCACACCTATGAAGAGGGGAAGTGTGTGACCACAATCCGGCGACCTGGCTTCCCTCACATTACTACCCCACAAATCCTTTTACACCCACAGGAGCACAATTTATCCCTTAACACGGATCTACTGCACTTTCCCGTGGTACATGAATTTAATGTTTGTTTCTAACTTACTTCATCTATCGGTAAACAGTAATTTTGTACTTTAAAAACAATTTTTATTAACTACGATTTTCCATCCCTCGCAACGTGGAAATTATTAGTCCTAGCAATAAAACGAGTGATGCTTTTTGTAGGAAATTTACTGTCGTTTAATTTGGTGTTGAGACATATTTTCCGTAGAGACCGTATTTTCCCAGTTATTCGAGAAAATTGTAAAAAAATTGACATTTAAACGATCCCACCCCTTCCACTCGACCCAACGTTCACACCCCATGGGTCATGACTTCTAGCATATTGTTCAGGATACTCCCACCTAGCATTGTGCAAAGTTTCCGACTGTATAATTTTTCAGAGTAATTTTCGTTGTTGACTTCACTATTATGTGATATGTATGTCGGAGGAAATTTTTCATTTGCAAGTTGGAACTACCCTCTGCTATTTAAATCGTTTATGCCAAGTCTCCCACTGGAGTCTTTTGAACGCACGAGTAACGTACTTGAGTTTTTCTAACCCTACGGATAATTTGGTCTTCCTTTCACAGATGCTGTAATGACTTCGCCATTCTTCGGGCAGCAAAAGAAATCGACATGATGTAGAAATGATATCGAAGGAAAACCAAGAATTCTTATATTGTGTCAATAGTGATTTTTAGTGGCTACTTTAAACAGATTTCTTGTGTCATCAGCCTTCTGACTGGTTTGATGCGGCTTCTCCAGTGCGAGCCCCTTCAGTGTAGCGCTTGCAACGACGTCCTCAATAATTTGCTGGATATATTCCAATCTCTTCTGTCTTCGCTTACAGTTTTTACCCTCTTTAGCTCCCTCTGGAACTATCCTACCTCTTCTTCTCGTCGGTGTTTCTCATATACTCTCCTCGCCGATTCTCCGAACTATCTTATTGCATACCTTAGCGGTTCACCTAATTTTCAACATGTTTCTGTAGTACCACATCTCAAATGCCTCGATTCTCTTCTGTTCTGGTTGCCACACATTACATGTTTCACTACCATACAGTGTCGTACTCCAAACATATATTCTCAGAAACCTCTTCCTGAAATTAAGCCCTATGTTTGTTGTTAGTAGACTTCTCTTGGCCGGAATTGCCCTTGTTGCCAGTGATAGTCAGCGTTTTACGTCCTCCTTCCTCAGTCCGTCATGCGTCATTTTGTTGCCTAGGTAGCAGAATTCGTTAAATTCGGCTGCCTCGTGTCCACTAATCCCGATGTTAGGTCTCTCGCTGTTTTCATTTCTTACGCATCTCATTACTTCCGTCTTTCTCCGATTTACTCTTCATCCATATTTTATTCTCGTTACGCTGTTCGTTCCATTCCGCAGATTCTGTAATTCTTGCTGAGTTCCACTAAGGATATGAATATCATCAGCTAATTTTGTCATTGACATCTTTTCATCCTGAATTTTAATTCGGCTCTTGAGTACTTCTTTTATTTCCGTCTATAGATTGAACAGTAGGGGCGAAAGACTACATCTCTAACACCCTATTCAATCTGAGCACTTTATTCTTCGTCTTGCGCTCCAATTTTTTCCTCTTGTCTCTTGTACATATTGTATATGACTCGTCTTTCCCTACAGCTTACTCCTATTTTTCTCAGCATTTCGAATATCTAGCACCATTTGACACTGTCGAACGCTTTTTCCAGGTCGACAAATGCTATGAACATTTGCTGATTTTTCTTTAGGCTTGCTTCCATTATTGACCGCGACGTCAGAACTGTCTCTCTCTTTTCTAAAGCCAGGCTGATCGTCATCTAACATATCCCAAATTTGCTTTCCCATTCTTCTGTTCATTACTGTTGTCAACAACTTTGATGTAGGAGCTGACAGGCTGACTTTGCGTTAATTCTCGAACTTGTCAGCTCTTGCAGTCTTCGGAATTGTTTTGACGATGTTTCTCCGAAAGTCAGATGGTACGTCGCGAGGCCCACACTTCCAACCCACTATTAATAATCGTTTTGTCGTCACTTCCCCAACTCGGATAGAATTTTATCTACCCCTTCTGCTTTTTTGATCTTCAGTCTTTCTAAGCTCTTTAATAATCTGATTCTAATTCTGGATCCCTATTCCTTCTTCTATCACGTCATTAGACAATTCTTCAACCAAATACACTTATTCAGTATACTCTTACCACCTGTCTGCTCTAACGTCTACATTTATCTGTGTAATTTCCATTACAATCTTAATGATACGAGGGCTATCCACAAAGTACATTACGTTTTGGAATTAAAAATAAATAAAGTAATGGAAATTTTTTTTATTATATACAGATGAAAGTCACACTTAAATACTACTTTTCTACATAGTTGCCACTTAAATTAAGCCACTTATAGTAGCGATGGACGAGCTTAGAAATTCCTTCGTCGTAAAATTCGGCCGCCTGCGCCTTCAACCACGTGGTTACCTCTTCATGAAGCTGTGCGTCGTCATCAAAACGCTGCATAGCCAACCACTTCCTCATTGCTGGGAATAAGTGGAAGTCGCCCGGTGCCATGTCGGGACTGTACGGTGGATGAGGAAACAACTCCCACTTAAAAGATTCGAGAACTTCACGAGTGGCATATGCCGTGTGGGCCCGGGCGTTGTCGTGAATCAGCAAGATCTTTGAGCCCAACTTTCCCCTGCGCTTGCTCTTCTGAGGTTGTGCAGAGTTTGGAAATACCTTTGAGAGTTTATTGTAGTGCCTCTTTCCAGGAAATCCACAAAAATCACACCTTTTCTGTCCCAAAAGACAGTCGCCACGTGGTTGAAGGCGCAGGCGGCCAAATTTTAGGACGAAGGAATTTCCAAGCTCGTCCATCGCTACGATAAGTGCCTTAATTTAAATGGCAACTATGTAGAATAGTAGTATTTAAGTGTGGCGTTCATCTGTATATAATAAAAAAAAATTCCCAATACTTTATTTATTTTTAATTCCAAAACGTAATGTACTTTGTCGATAGCTCTCTTACCACCCTTGATTTTAGTTTTATCGAAAGTTGTATTGACTGTTCTATACGGTGAGTCAGTCCTTCCGATAACCTATAGACAAAAGATAACCATTTCTCAGTAATATAGGTACCAGATGAAATTAAGAGCGGTGTCGCAAAACTTCAGCTGCATCAGCAGTGTATAACATCGACTGCAGAGAAAAGGTAGGAAGACATGAATTTAATATGGTAACTGCTATCACTGGTCAATTTTGGTATGTCCATCGATGACCGACCTCTACAGCTAGTAACCGATTTTCACAAATATAAAATGCAGCAATCTAAAATGTCCCACATCGAAATATTCTTTTAGATATTGCCTTTTGAAAACGATTCCCTCGTCATCTACTGGGGCGATCTACAGCAATGCCTGTAGGAGGGTTCGCACTCTCAACAAGTCTGTGTAACACAGCGTTGCTTGGAGTTAGTTGATCTACGAACTACGCACCTAGCGTCTGCCGAGTCTGGCCATGAAGTTCAGTAAACTACTTTAATAAACTGATACGTAACGAAGACACTAACGTCTAAAATTTGAGAAGTAGTCAGCTGTTGGTAAGGTATAGAATCAGTTAGAGAAGAAACAGAAGATAAAATGATTAGAGCGTAATGGTTTTTCGACGACAGTGTCATTAGAGACAGAATGCAAGCTGTAATAGAGGAAGGATGGGGCAGGAAATCAGCTGTCCACTTTTCTAGGGAACCATTCCAGAACTCGTCTTAAGCTATTTAGGAAAAACAACGAAAATCTGAGTTTAGATGGGCGTATGGGGATGTGATCCTTACGCCTGAATACCATGCCGTTTGTAAGCATTATGTACGTCTCTGATTTACATATCGGTTGTCGTGATTTTGAACGCAGCGATGGTTTCCGCATTGGTATATGCTACAGTCGAGTAGTTTTGGTTAGCCGGCCACTGTGGCCGGGCGGTTCTAGGAACTTCAGTCCGGAACCGCGCTGTTGCTACGGTCGCAGGCTTGTAACCTCCCTCGAACATGGATGTGTATAATGTCCTTAGGTTAGTTGTGTATAAGTAGTTCTAAGTCTAGGGGACTGATTACTTCAGAACCATTTGAAGTTGCCGGTTAAGAGAGAAGTTCAGTGCGCCTGTCAACCACTAGACGTAAGGAGAGAAATGAAAATAACATCAGAATAGATTACTGCGCAGCATATTTAATGTCGAATTTTGTGTGCTCACGTTTCCTTGAAGCTGTTTCTTGTAGCAAACAATGAAACACTCTGTATGACCATTACGTTAATTGTGAACGCCACTGATACTGAAACTAATGTAAAGAGAGAGAAATTCTGTAAAGGAAATGTATGTCTCTACATCCTCTTAAATTACAGTTTGAGAGAATTGTGTGTACGCGTACTTTAGTTGGTATGCGACGTAAACCGCTCACTTGACATGAAGCTTCTAGTAATTGTTGAATCATCAGGACACATTTTTCACAGCTAACCAAAACAAATTTCAAATTGGGAACAATATAGGCCAAAGGTTTTTCTGTGATTAAATGATTTTCGTAGTATAACGTTATTTTATATTTAACCATCCTAACGACGATCAAGATCACAAATTCACAAGGAATCTCTTGTACAACATACTAATTATGAACTACTCTGTATTCGTCACGAAATGGTATACTGTATGTGTTTTGTAATCTCTTACTATCGACGCTATCGAGGAGCTCAACGATACAACAGAAACCAGCTTTCAAATAAAATGTATTTGTGTCAACCATCGGCACTCCGAGATTGTTTCGTAATTGTCCTTCTCCTTCTGGAAGCAGAATGGAAGACGTAACTGTTATGTAGTTTCTCGACAACTGAAATAATGATCATTGTTGGACTTAAACGACTTTTATTTCAGTCTCGATCATACTTACATTTCTTTCCTGACAAATGGAATATGATATCATGATATTTCGATGTGGTTCATCTGATGACGCAACTGTCATGCGCCTGTAGCGCTTTGTCTCTGAGTATTATGATGTTTAAACTGAACATGCATTTCCTAACTATGTCCGATAACCTTGTTTTTAAAGTATTTACATGCGCCTGGTAATATTATTTAATTTACACGCTGAAGCGTCGTTGGGCGTAATGCTATTTTAAATTGCATAAATATTTTAGAAAGGAACCAATACCACTAAAGGAAAGCTCCAGTGGTCCTATTAGTTAAGAATCCAGCTTTCCACCTCCACACTGCTTGCAGCTGTATTCGACAATTCCAGAAGAGCAACAGAGTGAAAGGAATGAGAAGCAGCCAGTAGGATAAGTATTGTTACGTGAACAGATGCACCGGTCATTCTTTCACCGTAATCTGCTTGTAAACTGTGGGGACTCGTACACCGATTAGGTAGAAGTCTATGAATTAAGCCCAGTAATCTCACTCTGGAGATATTCGAAGGGTCACTTATACAGCGTTTTATCCAACGCCTCCCGTCTCCCTGTAAGCCGGAACGAATGTTGTGGGTAGAATAGTTGTGCAATAGAGGCGTGGATGCGTGTGTCATTATCGGAATGTAGCCCTATGCTGTGTTCACACGGATACAGGTCTTACTCTGTTAGATATACATTGCCTCGGGCTTCATGCTGCGGCAATTGAGCCGCATAATCCAGTCGAAGCACTATTTGGTGGATCCGAGGCAGCCGTTAAACAGCGGCGTTAGGCCAGAACCTCCAAATTACAGAGCCGGCGTTTCACGCTGGCGATGCACCCTCCCTGCGGCTGTTGCTTGGGCAAGCGCCCGGAATACAGAGGCGCCCTGGAATATCGATGAAGCTGTCGGTGCTTCCCACGCGTGGAGTGACAGGTTTCGTTAAAGCGCGCACGGACACAAGTCTGTACTAATCGGACATGTCAGCTCACGCTCTTAAGCTGCTAACCGGGTAGTATGACAAAGAACAGAAAGAAAAATTAAAGACAGAGAGTACGAGCATCGGATTTGTTTGAGGAACTCAACTTACCAGCGAAGCATTTCTTATGCTGCTCAAAGAAAGCAGGTGTTGACAGATGTGAAAATTACCGAACTATCAGTTTAATAAGTCACGGCTGCAAAATACTAAAGCGAATTCTTCACAGACGAATGGAAGAACTAGTAGAAGCCGACCTCGGGGAAGATCAGTTTGGATTCCGTAGAAATATCGGAACACGTGAGGCAATACTAACCCTACGAGTTATCTTAGAAGCTAGATTAAGGAATGGCAAACCTACGTTTCCAGCATTTGCAGACTTAGAGAAAGCTCTTGACAATGTTGACTGAAATACTCTCTTTCAAATTCTGAAGGTGGCAGGGATAAAGTACAGGAGCGAAAGGCTATTTACAATTTGTACCGAAACCAGATGGCAGTTATAAGTGTCGAGGGACATGAAAGGGAAGCAGTGGTAGGGACGGGAGTGAGACAGGGTTGTAGCCTATCCCCGATGTTATTCAATCTGTGTATTGAGCAAGCAGTGAAGGAAACAAAAGAAAAATTCGGAGTAGGTATTAAAATCCATGGAGAAGAAATAAAAACTTTGAGGCTCGCCAATGACATTGTAATTCTGTCAGAGATGGCAAAGGACTTGGAAGACCAGTTGAACGGAATGGACAGTGTCTTGAAAGGAGGATATAAGATGAACATCAACAAAAGCAAAACGAGGGTAATGGAATGTAGTCGAATTAAGACGGGTGATGCTGAGGGAATTAGATTAGGAAATGAGAAACTTAAAGTATTAAAGGAATTTTGCTATTTGGGGGGCAAAATAACTGACGATGGTCGAAGTAGAGAGGATATAAAATGTAGACTAGCAATGGCAAGGAAAGCGTTTCTGTAGAAAAGAAATTTGTTAACATCGAGTATAGATTTAAGTGTAAGGAAGTCGTTTATGAAAGTATTTGTATGGAGTATAGCCATGTATGGAAGTGAAACATGGACGATAAATAGTTTGAACAAGAAGAGAATAGAAGCTTTCGAAATGTGGTGCTACAGAAGAATGCTGAAGATTAGGTGGGTAGATAGATAACTATAAGGAGGTATTGAATAGGATTGGGGAGAAGTTTGTGGCACAACTTGACTAGAAGAAGGGATCGGTTCGCAGGACATGTTCTGAGGCATCAAGGGATCACCAATTTAGCACTGGAGGGCAGCGTGCAGGGTGAAAATCGTAGAGGGAGACCAAGAGATGAATACACTAAGCAGATTCAGAAGGATGTAGGTTGCAGTAGGTACTGAGAGATGAAGAAGCTTGCACAGGATAGAGTAACATGGAGAGCTGCATCAAACCAGTCTCAGTACTGAAGACCACAACAACAACAAGAACATGCTGCTCTTGGTAATGAAAAGTAAAGTACCGTCAAAATAAAGCGCCGTCCTTGCATTTGAGCAAGAAACGAAAGGCTTATGCAAAGGAATAAGATATTCACGTTCATAGGAGCGTGGAATTAGAGTGCATAGACAGACAATTAACAACATCACCTAACTTAAGAGGGAGTAAATAAAAGTGCAAAAAATCAAGAACGACATGTAGCTGATTGACGTTTAAGTCGAAAAAGAATGATAAGATATGAGAAACCTCTTCTTAACAGGTATGAATACGTTGTGTTAAGATGTACTACTAGAGCCTAGCTTCACGTACGGCTTAACCTTTCCGAGCAGATATAAAGAAACTTTGCTACACCAGAAGATACGTATGGATGTCATGTTTAGCAGAGGATGTGGTTTAAGAATAAACAAAACGAAGTAGAAGGTGAAGAAGACTTATTCGTGCGAGGTTAATAACTTAACAGCAAATGAGGCAAAGACGATTCCCCTTCTTTTTCCATGCGTCAGTGGCGCATGGAAAGAAGAACTGGCGATAAACCTCCTTATAAGCTATAATTTCTGGTAGTTCATCATTTTTTTCATTTCGAGAGACGTTTGTGGGTGGAAGTAATATGTTTCCCGACGCTTTCCATAAGGCGCTTTTTCGGATTTGTAATACTAAACGACTGTATAGTGCATAACGGCTCTCTTGTAGCGTCTACCGCTGGAGTTCCCTGAGCATCTCCGTAACGCTCTCGCCCCGACTATACGATACCGTGACGAAACGTTCAGCTCTTCTTTGGATATTGTCTAGCGTTTCTATTAATCTACCCTGTTGAAGACGCTAGCCGTGAGGAACACTCAAGAATCGTTCGAACACGTCTCCTGTGACTCATATCTCTTATGGAGAAAGTACATTTGCTAAAGATTCATTCCTACGAATTTCAGTCTGCCATTTCTACCATTTGTCTTATGTAATTGTTAGTCCTGGGGTTTCACGATGGTTTTTGTTACCGATGAAGTGTCGCAGTAGTGTAGTTGCTTAGAAAGGGAGTTATTCTCATATGGATGCGCAGTATTTTACATTTTTTTACATTTATGGCCAAACTGCCTGTCCCTGCACCATTCATCAATCCTCTGAACGTCTCTCTGCAGTTCAGCACCCCGCTTCTGATGTTGCTACTTCTTATAGACAACCGCATTGCCTGCAGAAAGCCTGATGGGGCATCCGACATTATCCTTTACATTTATTGTATATAAAATTAAGAGTAGCGGTCTTACCACACGTTTTTGGGGTACTCTTGTAATTACCATGATTGATCTGGAGAATAAACTGAAACTTACGAATTGTGGTGATAGTGAAATGCTCTGAAATTTAAGTGAAGAAATAAATTACGAACTAAAGAAGTGATAAATCAGTAAATAAGTGTATGGAAGACCATTACTGCGGGAATGTCGGTAGAACAAGTGCAACGGCACCTAATAATACACTCCTGGAAATGGAAAAAAGAACACATTGACACCGGTGTGTCAGACCCACCATACTTGCTCCGGACACTGCGAGAGGGCTGTACAAGCAATGATCACACGCACGGCACAGCGGACAAACCAGGAACCGCGGTGTTGCCGTCGAATGGCGCTAGCTGCGCAGCAATTGTGCACCGCCGCCGTCAGTGTCAGCCAGTTTGCCGTGGCATACGGAGCTCTATCGCAGTCTTTAACACTGGTAGCATGCCGCGACAGCGTGGACGTGAACCGTATGTGCAGTTGACGGACTTTGAGCGAGGGCGTATAGTGGGCATGCGGGAGGCCGGGTGGACGTACCGCCGAATTGCTCAACACGTGGGGCGTGAGGTCTCCACAGTACATTGAAGTTGTCGCCAGTGGTCGGCGGAAGGTGCACGTGCCCGTCGACCTGGGACCGGACCGCAGCGACGCACGGATGCACGCCAAGACCGTAGGATCCTACGCAGTGCCGTAGGGGACCGCACCGCCACTTCCCAGCAAATTAGGGACACTGTTGCTCCTGGGGTATCGGCGAGGACCATTCGCAACCGTCTCCATGAAGCTGGGCTACGGTCCCGCACACCGTTAGGCCGTCTTCCGCTCACGCCCCAACATCGTGCAGCCCGCCTCCAGTGGTGTCGCGACAGGCGTGAATGGAGGGACGAATGGAGACGTGTCGTCTTCAGCGATGAGAGTCGCTTCTGCCTTGGTGCCAATGATGGTCGTATGCGTGTTTGGCGCCGTGCAGGTGAGCGCCACAATCAGGACTGCCTCTGAAAGGGCACGGCCGACTTCCTTCCCCATCCTTCCCTAATCCGATGAGACCGATGACCACGCTGTCTGGTCTCCTTCCTCAAAACCAACCAACCAACCATACAGGTCAAGTTTTTAACTACTCTGAGCCGACTAGAACCTGTTTTAGTATCAGCGATGTTTCCTAAACCGTATTAGACATGGTGACGTGTTGTCTTTTGGTGTTCCCTTATTTTTGTCTATCCCCTGTACATCTCAGCAGCGGATCATAATTGCTAACGAAAGTGTAAATGAGCTACTAGTTTAGTTCCTGGTCCTTCGACTCATTTTACACCGTCTACTAGCCGGCTGCTGTGGCCGAGCGGTTCTAGGCGCTTCTGTCCGGAACCGCGCTGCTGCTACGGTCGTAGGTTCGAATCTTTCCTCGGAACTGGATGTGTGTGATATCCTTAGGTTAGTTAGGATTCAGTAGTTCTAAGTCTATGGGACTGATGACCTCAGATGTTAAGTCTCATAGTGCTGAGAGCCATTACGCGGTCAACTAAAACTTCCTTTCTTGCGATAATCATTTCATGTCGTATCTACAACATCCAATATTTTCCGAGGCTTGCTTGATCTGCCGCTCTTATTTTTCCCCTCTGTTACTTCTTCCAGCTCCAAGTTAACTACACTCCTGGAAATTGAAATAAGAACACCGTGAATTCATTGTCTCAGGAAGGGGAAACTTTATTGACACATTCCTGGGGTCAGATACATCACATGATCACACGGACAGAACCACAGGCACATAGACACAGGCAACAGAGCATGCACAATGTCGGCACTAGTACAGTGTATATCCACCTTTCGCAGCAATGCAGGCTGCTATTCTCCCATGGAGACGATCGTAGAGATGCTGGATGTAGTCCTGTGGAACGGCTTGCTATGCCATTTCCACCTGGCGCCTCAGTTGGACCAGCGTTCGTGCTGGACGTGCAGACCGCGTGAGACGAAGCTTCATCCAGTCCCAAACATGCTCAATGAGGGACAGATCCGGAGATCTTGCTGGCCAGGGTGAGTGATTTAGGGAAATCACGGAAAACCTAAATCAGGATGGCCGGACGCGGGATTGAACCGTCGTCCTCCCGAATGCGAGTCCAGTGTCTAACCACTGCGCCACCTCGCTCGGTGACCTGTATGGTCTTCGAGGGAATGGTATAACATAATTTCTGCAAATAAGTGGCAATTTCAGGTAACAATGACGACGGTGAAAGGTGATCACGCACCCTTCCCTGCAACGAAGACTAATAAGGCTCAATAATATTGCTAAATGGTGGCTGTAATGACCAGTGGAGATGCGACAGTTAGTCCTCGTGGTCGCAAAACCAGTTCTGGACGATGTGCGCTGTCTGAACAAAGGCCGCCGACTTCTTGAAAGACAGCATCGACATTGGGGAACAGTCGGTGTACAGAGGGATGAACGTAATCAGCGGCAAAACGGTCATATAATTCCTGGCAGTAATGTGACCTTGCAGATCAATCATGGGACCCATGAAGTAACACGAGATGGCTGCCCAATTGATCACCGAAAACATGCCATGTCTCACGCATGGGTGGTGAACTCATCCACAAGTTGAAAACGTTATGAAACAAGACTCATCCGATCAAATGACGTTCTACCAGGTTTTATGCCTTCACTATTATATTTTCCCGTTTTCAGTCATTATATCACTGATGATTGGTTTATTAATTCCAGGTGGTTATCGACCTCTATACGTGTCAGTTTTGTGCTGACAGTGTTCGTGAGTCTGAGATTCAGTTCGGCAGCTATTTTTTCAGGTAGCGTCCCCATCATCTTCAATTTCAGTGCGTCACGATCAGTCAACATGCACTTTCTTCCGCGCTGTGACTTAGTGGATGATGTTCCTCCATTTTCACCGTGTGCAGTGCAGTGTAAACCCTCCGCATGGTGTCTCTTGAAGCAGCGAACACTTCTGCTACCTTGATTAGAGAAGCACAAACCTATGTTAACCAACAGTTTGCCCCAAGTTCAAATTCACTGACGTCAGAAATAATGCAGTCACAACTACACAGAATACTGTTCTGACCAAGAATGACACTTCCAAATTACTGACTACGTTGCACAGATTCCCATACATGATGAAATACAAGAGGGTAAACTGCAGGCTTGGTTATCATGTGCATTTTTGTTGAGACAAGTATTTTTCGCGTTATTTACATGACTTTGTCTAATCCCTGTATTTGTAACGGCAGTAGCATACTTCTTTGACTGAAGATACTGAATCACTACAGCGGCAGGAAGAGAGGCGCAAACGTAATGGGTTTTAAACCTAGAGGAAAAAGAAAATTCCATCGACTGTTTGTGGATATGGCAAATGCCAACTACAAATCAGGAGTTGCACACTTCCATTAATGAGAACAGAATAGATCTCAAATGCGGTCTAAATTCAGTTGATTAAAAAATATATAATGCGATGGTAAATGGATTCTAACTTATGACAAGTAGTTCTCTATCACCAGACAGTACGACAGTATTGTAATTCAGATTTCAGATCTCTTTAACGTGCTACATGCCGCATGAATGCATGTCAATATCAGTTTTAAACTAACTACTGGATGAGAAATTTTAAGCTCGATTTTCGTCAAACTATTTGAGACCTGAATGACGTCGGCGATGCATATAACACATTCACATCATCAGCGACAGCAAAAAGCACATGATTAACAGGTCTACGATTTACCATTATAGGACCTAAAGTTTTTACAGAAAACGAAAGTCACTGGGAAGAGAACCATCTTTTCCTGAACAATCTCTGAAAGTCTTCGAGTGATCTATTTTCTTTCAAACATAGCAATGTTAATTGTTTAAGTCAAATATCAATAAGACGCTGTGTACGAAATGCCTCACTTCTTGACTTTTCCATACTTATTTTGAATGCTTTTTTGTAATTTTAAGAAGTGACGCTTTATGCAAAGTAGTGAAGTTGTAGCCATCACCAGTGTGCCTGCTGGTAGGTTGAACGGATCACTCGTCGACAATTAACATACAGAACGGCTACTTGTTGTACTACATCGAACTCCCCGTCTGATGTAAAAGGGTCTGCCCTAATCTAAAAAAGCCTACATGTGCACAACACATGTGTATTGCTGTCCGAGTTGTCTCTCTTAAAATCAACATGTTGGATCATCTCAGAATCTACGGAATCTCTGATTTGAATCTTTCACTAGCTTCAAACCCGAGGTCACAATCCGTCCAGATGACGTCAGTTTAAAACTGCGGGCTGCGCGTTTGCCTCATGACTCAGGATAGCGGCCTTCCCCACAGCAGCCAGCAATCGGACGTTCCGGAGGATGCCCCTGAAGCCAGGCAACAGGCGTCATTGCTGCCGGCATAGGCCAAAACTTGGAACACACCCACTTTCCTGTACACAGCGGCATGGTGTTCTCTAACTTTCAGACGAGGCCACCCGGCAAACACAGTGAGACCACATTGAACTTACTTACACTGAATTAAAGAGTGCTTTATATCTATGAAAGAACTCATTGAAACTTCCTAGAAGGTTAAAACTGTGTATCGACCGAGAATCGAACTGCGAAACTTTGTCTTCCGCGGGCAAGTGTTGTACCAACTGAGCTATCGAAGCACCACTCACGTTGCCCCTCACAGCTTATTTCCGCCAGTACCCCGTCCCTTACCTTGCAGACTTCACAGAAACTCTCTTTCGGATCTTGCAGGGGAGCACTCCTGGAAGAAAGGTTATTGCAGAGACATGGCTTAGTCACAGCGTGGAGGATATTTCCAGAATTATATATTCACTCTGCAGCTGAGTGTACGATCAGATGAAATTACTTGGCAGATTAGAACTTTGTGCTGGAGTGAGACTCGAACTCAGGAGGAAAGATCCCGAGTTCGAGCATGGTGCATAGGGTTTTGATCTGGCATGAAATTTCTCATCAGCGTACTCTCCACTGCAGAGTGGAAACGTTAACCAAGCTGTAGCTAAACCATGTCTTAACAACGTCCTTTTTTCCTGGGGTGCAAATGTTTTGTAGGAGAACTGCTGTGAGGTGTGGAAGGTAGGAGACGAGATACTAGCGAAAATAGATTTGTGGGGTCCACTAGTGAGTTTGGCTTTGGTACCTCGATTCGCCGCCAAGGTAACTTAAGCGTGTTCGATCAGGGGGCTCGCTGCCATTTATAATAACAGTAACAAAAGTACGTGAGTGAAATATTCAGCGATGAACTTGAAAGTGTGTTATGTGACGTCCACCCAGGCCAAATTATGAGTATAATGTCGAACAAAACGAGGAGAAAAAAAGTTGGTGGAGCACTTGTACGTGAAAGGTAAGGATTACCAGTTCGAGTCTCGCTTCGGCACATAGTTTTACTTCTTCAGGATTTACAGGGTGATTAACGAAGATATGCAAATATCTTAATATGTTATTCTACAAGTAAAACTAATGGATATTTAATGCAATAAAGTGTTACATGGGGTAAGTTTGTACGTTCTACAGCTGTGTGTTTCCCAATATAATGTACTAAGAAGTGGCGTAAGGTACTAGTTCTTATATGTATTGAAACGATACTGGGCCTACGTCTATTCAACATACAATGAAGACCCAAAGAAACTAATACACCTGCCTAATATCTTATAGTGTCCCCGCGAGCACACAGAAGTGCCGCATGGACTCGATTATTGTCTGAAGTAGTGGTGGAGGGGATTGGCACCATGAATCCAGCAGGAATGTCCATAAATCTGTAAGAGTACGAGGTGGGTGGAGATCTCTTCTGAACAGCACGTTGCCAGGCATCCCAGATATGCTCAACAATGTTCATGTCTGGGGAGTTTGTTTCCAGAGGAAATGTTTAAACTTAGAAGGGTTTTCCTGGAGCCACTCTGTAGCAATTATGGACGTGAGGGTGTCGAGTTGTCCTGCCGTAATTGCCCAAGTCCGTCGGAATGCATAACGAACATGAATGGATGCAAGTGATCAGACAGGATGCTTACGTATGTGTCACATGTCAGAGTCGTATCTAGACGTATAAGCGGTCCCATAACACGCCAAATGCACACTCCCCACTCCATTACAGAGGCTCCACCTATTTGAACAACCCACTGCTGACATGCAGGGCCCATGGATTCACGAGGTTGTCCTCACACCAGTACACGTTCATCTGCTTGATACAATTTGAAACGAGACTAGTCTGACAAGGCAACCTGTTTTCAGTCATCAACAGTCCAATGTCGGTACTGACGGGCCCAGGCGAGGCGTAAAGCTGTGTATCGTACAATCATCAAGGGTACTTGACTGCGCTTTCGGCTCCGAAAGCCCATAACGATGATGTTTCGTTCAACGATTCGCACGCTGGTACTTGTTGATGACCAACAATAGAATCTGCAGTAATTAGCGGGAGGGTCGCACTTTTGTCACACTGAACGATTCTTTTCAGTTGTTGTTGGTCCATTTCTTGCACAATCTTTTTACGGCCGCAGATATGTCGGAGATTTGATGTTTTACCGGATTCCTAATATTCACGGTACATTCGTAAAATGGCCGTACGGGAAAATCCCCGCTTCATCGCTACGTAGGAGATGCAGTGTCCCATAACTCGTGCGCTGGCTATAACATCACGTTCAAACTCACTTAGATCTCGATAACCTGCCAATGTAGCAGCAGTAACCGATCTAACAACTGCGGCAGTTGTTGTCTTATAAAGGCGTTTCCGATCGGAGCCCCGTATTCTGCCTGTTTACATATCTCTGTATTTGAATAAGCCTATAACACATTCTTTGGCGCTCCAGTATATTTTGTCTTTGTATTTACATGACCTTCAAGGATGGCATAACCTTTCTGTTACACTCTGTGTAAAATAGCTGCCAACGTAGCCGACAAAAGGCGTAGTTTTAAATGTATTTTTGGTTCTACACGAGGCGAAAGGGTTCATAGTTAGCAAGCAAAAGGTGAAGGAAGGTAAGTCGATGTCGCATGTAAGTTAGGGCTCCTTCAGTCCCTGCAACAGATGATGATAACCGCATACAGGGACAGCATGAGATTTCTCTAAAAATTAATCGCTTAGCTGCTAACTGTGTTTTTAAAGTGCTGCTTTGTGTAGTGTCAGATGCCAGAGGCGACGCGGCTCTTCCGCATCTCATTGTGCCTAAGAAGTTTTTACTAGCAGCAACGCCGAAACATCAAGCGTCGTGCGACTGGCAAAAACACCACTGGCACATTTGCCCGCGGTCTCACAGGAATCGTGAGGGGCACAAAAACGGCTGCTGACGCAACCACACGCTCTGCCTCCTGCGTGTGGAAGCCGCAGCTCACGTCGTGCGCTGTGCTACCGACAATGTATAGCGGAACCACTTTGTCAACATAGAAATGGGACCAGCGCACTCCAAACTATTTGTACCAGTGAATCTCACGGTTATCAGTAGAAACCAGTTCACTTAAACCCATAACTGGAGACATTTGCACAGAACCAGGGAACTCTGTGGAATTACTAGAAGCGTGCAAGCTTTCTTTGAGGGTTATTCTACCACGCAGACAAGAATGTAAATAGTAAGCTTCATTATTCTCTCAAATTAATACGTAAAAATTTGTCAAATAATAAACGTAATCGCACGGTTAACACAAAACGTTCTCTCTTGGCACGTTGTTTCGCACTTTGCGTAAACAGACACTAGTTTGCGTAATTTGGGTTTCGTAGCCTGTGTACTGTCCGCCCACGTTGGCTTAGATGTCACTACTGCCCATGTTTCCCGTGTTCTTATGCGTCCCTATGTTCTTTCTTTTTCTTTTTGTTTGTAATGTCGGGGTGATTACAGTTCTCCTGAATCATTCACGCTTGTTAAATTGAAGCCACGCTTAACAGCTGTGGGTTGGAAGGGAGTTAGTTTCTGTTATTCAGTACAGCCTCAAACGAAATAAACTTTGAAAATTATCTTTAAACTTTAGCTGATGTTGTCAAAGTCATTTTATTCCTGATTAATTTTATTAGACATGATTAAATATTTAAATCATTAAAGGTTTTCCTTAATTACCAGTGTATTTAATTGTTGAATCTTATTCATTCGATTTGGTGTTAAGTTACTTTGAAGGTTTCCACATCTATGAACCGCTGTGTAGTGGCACCTTTGTAGGGAGTGGTGGGTGTGTGGTGATGCCGTATGTGCTGGGGAACCAACGGACACACAGCTTTATTATATCCTCAATTGGTCGGCCTCTGTGGGCGAGCGGTTCTAGGCGCTCCAGTCCGTAACCGCGCTGCTACTACGGTCGCAGTTTCGATTCCTGCCTCAATAACGCACTCTATCAAGCATACGCCCTTATCAAGTAAAAAGCTCTTCAGCATTTGAATTTAACAATAAAAGTTTCGCCCCGGTAATCAATCTAATCCTTGGTGAAATCCTCGCGTGGGTAGGGCTGTCAATTCCTAAAACAACATATGCATCTCCAGCGCTAACAAAACATTGATATTAAACATCGAGTACTGCCGTTACAAAACATGCTGAGATAGATAGAGCTGTTCGAGAGTGAAGGTTCAGCCACTGTACTCATTCGCGTTAGTTGTAAACCAATACTTGAAAATCATCTGGAGATCCATGAGGCTCCATTAGCTAAGCTGCTTCAACCTACTAAATATATGTAACAGCTGTACTACATAGAAACCACGCCGTCCATAAACCTTCTACAGGAAGCAAACCAGCTCTTCTAGAGGCAGCCTACGGTCCCGCCACTATCTGTTCGAGGAAAATCACTCTATATGAACAGTTCTAACAATGCTGGATTTCATTATTTACAACTGTGCCGAAGGTTTCGACCGTCAGCGGATCTCCATGTACACTGTCTGCCAAAGTAAATAGAGTACGCAGAAGACGTGATCGGATATCAGTGCAATTACGTACATGCACACACCATCGGCGGGTGTGTAATGCCTTGAGTCACAATTCGCTAAAACAAATGGAGCGGCCACCTGAGTGCATTAGTGTTGTTCGCGTTTAGTGTTGTTACAGGCCTGGTAGGGTATATAACGCGTGAGAACAGCGACAGATGTTGAGTGTTGCCTGTTAAGAAGACGGAAATGCCATGTACGCGTATGAGACATGCGCTAGAAGCAGCTGACAGAGTTTGAAAAGGGGACTCCGTTTAGCCAGCCGGTGTAATCACCGAGTATCCGGATTTTTGGGACATTCGGATGTAACTGAGACCTGATGAAGGAGACAATGGAAACGTGAGAGCAGGCATACTCTTTGTCAAAGTTCCGGTTGATCACCCTGTATCATCCACACGGGAGGATTACAGTAACGTGCGCCAAGAACGTTGTAGTCCCTTCACTTCTGCGCTTGCTGTCCGGAGGCAGTAGCTGGACTAGGCATTTACAATTGCACGCGTAGGCCAAATCACAAACGTCTACGCAAGGAATGGCGCCTTGACCGGGAAGCATAAGGATCTCCTGTTGGGTTCAGCGATGAATCACGGTCCTGCACCACTCCAAATAATCATCGTGGCGACCGTGGGGACGGTGAGAGGCATCTCATTCTTCCGATGTTTTGGAGAGTCGCAGCAGTGGTAGTCCTTGAGTATCGGTGGGGGGAGCAATCGAGAATTACTCCACGTGACGTCTCGTTGTGACTGAGAGAATTCTGACGGCACAATGGTAATTCAGAGGTACCCTGGATCTTCATATGTTACTTCTCATGTGACAGCATCATAGTGCCATTTTTGAACAGGACAAGGCTCGTCCAGCGTGGCACGTGTCTCTATAAACTGTCTGCTTGTTTTTGAGGAGCTCTCACGGCCAGCAAGATCCCCAGATCAGTCCCTGATGGAACATGTGTGGTAGCAGCTCGGACCTACACCGAATTCCAGCGCCTGTATCGGGGATATCAAGAACAAATTCCAAAAGTAGTGCGCCAGCTTGCTTCAGGAGAGGATTCAACGGATTTGTGTCACTCTTCCCAACAGAATCAGTGCATACATCGAGCCAAGAGAGGGTGCAACGTCGTAGTGTAAAGTGGCTCATAATCCCAAGTTCTTTATAAATTTGACCCAACTTTGTAATCACTGAAATAACGACGCGTCTCGCCTTATTTAATCAAGTCAGGTTATCTTAATTTGCTATTTCTTAGAAGAATCCTATAGTCGGTGTAGCCAAAGGGCATCGTCGAATATATCAGGCCAACATCGCCTTCGTTAAACTCAGTAAAAACTTTTCTAGATGGACGCGAGTGAGACCAAGATCTGCATAACGCGTTCCCGTTCACAGGAGCGAGTAACAGAACTAAACGATTATTCTAAAAAATCCCAAATGAAGATAACCTGAAGATGCCTAAATAAGGCGAAACGCGTCGTTGAAATATAAAAAACTAAAATTGCAACCGACACTGATTTTAATCAATACTGATAATCACTGGTTTGCTGTATGCCACATATGGATTGGAAGAATTTCTAATGTAAAATGATAATAACGTTTGTTTCATTCAGAGAGCATTAAGCGTTCACACAAGAAAAATTTGGAGGCATTATTTTTCTTCGCCCCCTTTTCCATTTAAAAAAAAAAACCGTTTTGGTGTGTGTAGACTTCGAAAACTCACAGAAATCAGAAAGTAATAACGTCAGCAATTTTTACACAGTTTTAAACAAACAACATCCTCTATTTGCAGGCACACTTTCATTGTTTCCTTGTCAGTTGTTTCATCGCATATTAAACGCTAGACTCTGCGATCCAACTTAGCGTCGTAACTATTGCAGTAAAGTAAACACTGGCGCGAAATTTGAACACTTCTTCTTTACATCATAGGCCTATATCATTATTAGTGAATAATCCCCCTGGTTGTACAGTTTGTAAAATAGTGGCGTTAGCAGCTGAGGGATTCTGGGGAAGCTTAGTTGGCATACCAGCACCCAGCCAATGTCGTAACCCATTATAAACGAAGAAAGTCAACATTGTGATCTACATCTGTATACATATTCAGCAAACCAGTGAGAGGTACATTGTATGATACCACATGTTAGATTTTCTTCAGAGTCTGATTGCGTGTGGAGCGCTGGAGGAATGATTAAATATCTGCTTGTGGCCTGTAATAAGCCTAGTCTTATCTTGACGATGCTTACTGGAGAGGAACTTAGGGAACTGGAAAATATCTCTAGATTCTTCACTTAACCCAGCTCCTTTCCATAAAAAACTAATTGTATACATTGTTCTGGGTAGCAATGACCCGATTTTTATTGAAGGGTGTATTAGTCATGAATTATTCAAATAGTTAAAATGGCTCTAAGCACTATGGTACTTAACATCTGATGTCATCAGTCTCCTACATTTAGAACAACTTAAATATAACTAATCTAATGACATCACACGCACCCATGGCCGAGGCAGGATTCGAACTTGCGACCATAGCAGCACCGCGGTTCCGGACTGAAGCGTCTAGAGCCGCTCGGCTACAGCGGCCGCCCACGAATTATTAAAAATATTATAATTTATACTTTAAGTTCAGTTTGCATATTTATTGCTACATGTGCTAGGATTATGCAGTTTATAAAGTATTACTACTCATTTTTCCCGTGGAACTGTTATGGGTACTAACTCGTCATTTGCTCATAGCATTCGAGCAGACATGAATCAAAGCTTAACAAACCTGAGATGCAACTGCAACTTTTCTGTGATATTACAGCAGTAAATACGACTCTACTTGTTTCTGGAATGCATTGACTTTTTTTAGCCAACGTCCATGCCGCTGTGGTAACACCGGTTCCCATAAGATCACCGGAGTGAAGCGCTGTCGGTCTTGGCTAACACTTGGATGGGTGACCATCCAGATCTGCTGAGTGCTGCTGGGAAGCGGAGTGCACTCAGCCCTTGTGAGGCCAATTGAGGATCCTCTTGACTGAGAAGTAGTGACACTGGTCACGAAAATTGGCAACGGTCGGGAGAGAGTGTGCTGACCACATGCCCCTCCATAACCGCATCCTGTGACGCCGAAGAGCGAAGGTTGATACAGCTGACGGTCGGTATAGTCGGGGCTTCAGGACCTGTTTTTATTATTGTTTTTATTATTGTATTTTTTAAATGCACGATACATTTTACACCCACTAGCCAATAATAGCAAAACCACAGAAGCTTCAAATGTAGGTTCATTAAATTCTTTGCAGCTGTTACCATAAACTTTATGACTCTGAGTATTGGTTACTACCAACACAGTTATCTGAATAATGTAATTCATAAGAGCCTGCAAAGAGGATTTTATGTAACTCACTCTGGATATACCATACCGTATTGGACCAGGAATAAGTTTTAAAACGTTGGCACTAGATGCTCATTAAGTTTGTTAAAAATGGTTTTAAGCTCCACACGATACTTCCGCCTTTTGACCAAACTATTCGCAGCGCCTACACTTAGCCATACCAGGAATTAACCTCTCAAGTATTTTTTGATTCAGATGTAGGATAAATGCAGCCAACACTTCCGTGACTTTCTTCTTTTGGAATATTCTCAGAGGTAGATGCATTTACCAATGCTTCCAGCTGCTTGACAGAAATAAATTGTTTCGTCACGTTAGCCACACTGATATTATTACGTTACATACACGAACTACGTCCGAGAGTGAAACATTAGAGGAAATATTGCTGGTAGTGCTATTGCTATGACAATTTGCAAGTAGAGAACGACTTCAATTTTGGCGTAACCTTACGCAATTTAACTATAAGCAAGCAAAAACATGTAAGGTTTTAAATCAAAAAAGAATATCGTTATGCGTGGACCCGAGACGCCTAGAAATGAAATTTTGCTGCCAAACTGTGCACATGCATTGAACTTTTGAACATGCAGGTCATGTAGGTCCAAGGGACGTAAATGTTATAAGTTAAGCAACTTAAGCTATGACAATGGAGGAAACGTATTTTCATTTGAGTATTAATCTGTATTGAATTTTTAGGAAAAGAGAGTCATGAAATTCGAGCCCTAGCGTTCTTCTTCTTTCCTCCCTTTATCCATCACCCGTTCCAGTAAAAAAGATCCAGCAGTCTCTTCCGTGGTCCTCTCCTCTGTCTGGTCCGCCTAGGTTTGTAGCCAAAACTTGGTTTTGGAGGTCTATTTTCATGCCCTCTGTATACTTGTTCGCACTATCATTTTTGTTTAGATCTATTTTCATGTGCATGGAATCAACTTTCAATTTATTTCTAACGTTATCATTCAAGGAAGCGATATTCTCTGGCACACCCCCTGATACTATCACGAAAGCTCATTTCCGAAGTGTGGGTCCTGCTCATATCCTTGAACTTGGGAATCCAGGTTTCAGATTCACAGATCATAGGAGGAACCATGATTTTGTAAAACATCATCTGTGTCTTTCGCAGCTTGCTTGCATTACTTTTTAAGTATTTTTGTTTGCTGCAGAGATCCCTTGAAAATTTTATGATATTGTTGTCAATTTCATCATCGAAATTTAGTCCTACGCCACAGACGAGATGCTGAAAATGGGTTGCCTGTCTCGGTATTACATCATTTGCCATAGTTTTAATTATTACACGCAACCACTATATTTCTTTTATTAGTGGGCATTTTCACATTATTCATAGAAGCCCAGAAATTGAGGTGATAAACGGCTCTTTGATGATCATCTTCATTTTCTTGAATTATTGTATGATCGTCAAGGTACAATAGAATATTACAATAATTATTCCTGTTGATCTTAATGCCGCAGGTGTGTCATATGTGGAGACGCTGAAAAACATTGGAGACAGGCAATGATCATGTTCAGCATTATGTGATTTTTGTTAATTAGTTGGACAAAGTCTCTCCATCCTCGATTTTATCTTTTGTCTCTTTGTAAAGAGCATTTCCACAGTAAGTTATTTTCTTAGGAAGGAGGGCGGGGGAACCGATTTTATCCGTAATCTGCCACAACAGGTGCCAACTGGCTCAGTAAAATGCATCTGCATCATCTACAAAAGCTACGTGCCTCTCTAAGTTTAATTATTTCCTTTTCTGATCAGGCTGTTTTAGAATAAAATTACCAGCAACGGAAGATCGTCCTTTTGTAAAACCTATTTGTCCTTCCAGTAAAATTGTATCACGCATAGGACACAATCTGTTGTTCAAGGTAGTTCTATAGTTTTTGTAGCAAATGTTACCCGGGCTAATGGCTATACTGTTGTCTGGGGCACCTCGGTTGCCTTTCTTAAATAAAAAGTTTTAGCCAGATTCCACTCCTCAAGTACCTACCTGCAGCCCAATGCTACTTAACGAGATTTAGCACATGTTTCTTCAGTGAAAGACTTCCGTATTTAAACAATTCGAGATTTTTTCCCTGTGTCCGTGTTGCTTTCCTGTATATCAAGTTTGTATTGCTACGTCTAATTCATTTATTTTTATGAAGTCTGTGTTTTTATTGACGGGAAACTTTTGCAGTATTCCTGTGATGATGAGTCCTTAACCCCGAGGTTTTTGTAATTCTTTTCTTATCGTTCTAAATTTGTATAGTAGTATAGTAGTAGACGTACCTGGTAATGTGATTCTGGGTAAATAATAATGCTTCAAGTTCCCATTTCACTAGTTGCTCTGACTCTTCATTACAAGTTTATTATACGTTCTTCGTTACATTGTTTTAATTTTGGCCTGGAATTTCTACTGCTACTTTCGAAACTGCATTTTTACTGGTCTGCATTCTTAATAAATCGCATCTCTTACACATACAGTAGGTAGTTATGAGCCAGTGTTTTCTCATAGAGATATCTAATACTCTCCATTTGCAGGAGCGGTATCTTATACTTTTCTACATGTTTAGGACTATCTTTTGTCTCGATTTTCTCTGTATGGTCTATATTCGAATTTCTGTGTAAAACGTAAAGCGTTCTGTGTCGTAATCATATCATCTACAACACGTTTGTCAATCACTTGTCGTGCTATTCTGGGGTCAGAAATTACACAATCAAGAAGGTATCTAGTTCCTCTTAAGCCCCATGTACATTTACTGTCTTCTTTCTGCCGAAAGAAGGTGATGGTTGTCTTCTAAGAGTTAAAAGTGCGTAAGTCAGTAACGTTCTGGCCACTTTTGTTGACGTGTGTTTCTTCATTTTCTCCTGCTAATTGTTAGATTTGTATTGTGTGAATTGTAGCATTTACATCTCAGACTGTTCTTTGCTATTTTATGAGTTGTTGTATTTGACCACAGACGATATCCGGCTCCTCATCTTTACCTTGCTCAGGCGCATAAACGCCCATCGCACACGGAAGTCGCTTATCAATGTTATAACGATCTAGTAGCACCTTCTCATTTACACGAATTTAATAACGTTTTTTATTCTTGCATTTCTGATCAATTAATAACACTATCCCGGAATTTGCGAGTTTTTATTTCACGACTGTGCAGCGCATCATAGTGGAAGGTCCTATATCTTTCCTAGCACTTAATCTTTCATTTGTTTCTGTTATGACGATGCTGTTGGCCTGTTCCTTCGACAGTATATGCATAAGTTCTGTCTCCTCAAAAGCTCGTCCACCTCTTACTTTCAATGTCATTATTTGTAGGGTTTCCGAAAGTCCATTTCCAAGGCTTTTTACAGTGCCGGGGCGTCAATGTTTTTATCCATCCACTGTTTCCTTGATTGATTTGTCAGTAATTAAGATTTCCCTAACCGCGTTACGACCACAGCCCTAGATAAGGGTGGTGACGGGGAGGTTAACGTGTCAGAACTTCCGTTCTTGCTTCTCCGCCACGTCGTCTTCATGATAGCTGCAGTCCTCATCGCAACCCCGGCAGGAAACCTCTGCAACGTATGATCACCGAAGGTAGGTGAAACAAGGTATTTAATGACGTGTTACTGCCTACCCCTTCCCCCCGCCCCCCCCCCCCCCCAGCTCCTCCTCCGCTACCTAGCTTAAGACAGTGTGTGATGTTTAAATACGAAAATCTTAGGAGTAAAAAAACTCTTTTCTGGGCCCTATTGCCCAGCAGGCAGGTTGTTCTCGAAGTATTTGCGTGGGATAATTAGCATCAATTTTTAAGGATCGGACAACAACAGTTTTACAACGTTTGCATGACAATATCCAGGGAGGCGAAGAAACTGATGTCACCCTTCTCTGTAAACGTACTGTAGCCCATTTTAGTCCCGTTTTGTATGGGTTCCTCACACATTAACAGTATTACAAGATGAGCTGTGGAGAATATGGAAGATAATACCACTGTGTGTGGGCTGTGTTTAGTATCTATAGACAGCTAGGCTGATCACATGATGCTGCCGTACCAGAAGAAGTTGCTTGAGAGTTAAGTCACAAAAGTAGCAGAGCAATTCTCCACTTAAGCCTATAATGAAGGTTTACTTACTTACTTAGTTATACTGGGACACAAACGGCAGCCGATCCTTGGCCTCACTCATTCCAGCGAGCCTTCCACACCTACCTGTCAGCTTCATCTTCATCTCCCAGTCCAAATATCTGCGTGTCTCCCATGGTATTATCCTCCTATCTCCTTCTCGGCCGACCTAGTGGTCTCGCTCCTTCTGCTTCTCCATGCATCACTGCGTTTGTTAACGCGTTCGCTCCTCTCCTCCTCACATGCCCATACCACTTCAGTCTTTTAATTTTCACACTTGCAGCGATGTCAGATAGTGCGTATAACTGTCTGAGTTCTTTATTTTTCCTCATTTTCCACTGTACATTTTCATTTAGTGGTCCATATATTTTTCTCAGTACTTTATTTTCAAAAGTAATGAGTTTTTCTCCTTCTTTTGTCAGGGTCCATTTCTAGCTTTCGTAGCACAGTATTGATTTGATGACGGACTATTTTTGCCTGCCAGAATACTAAGTTAGATGTTATGTGTAGCTCATAGACATCTTCCCAGGCTTGAATTGTGGTTATTATCTTTTGTTATATAAGGTTTTGTTGGACGACGTTGAGACCAAGGTACGCAAATGTGTCTGTCTTCTTTGTTGTTAGGTTCCTGATAGGTGGTTTGGTCCTACCTGAGATCTTCTTCCGATTACCATGAACTTTGTTCTATTTTCATTTATACTTAGATCTACTTTCTTCTATAAGTACAGTTACCATTTTTTCTATGTGTTCCATATTCTTTCCTATCACCACATTATCGTCCGCAAAAGTCAGAATATTTATCTTTTTCCTTGCACATTCTTGTGTTACTCTCCTCAGGGTGTTGTTGAGTGGCAGAATGAAGAACATTGGTAATATGATGTCTGCATGTCTCACTCCTGTTTTTACCGCAAATGTTTCTGAGAACTCCCCTGTACTTTTACTCTGAACTTCGATTCCATCACTAGCTTCATCAGCTAGTCCAGCATTACCATCCACATCTTCTCTCTCACTATGCTGTAATACGGTTTGTTAAAGTCTGTAAATATATAGGAGCTCGTATTCTGACTGTGATCCCAGTTCTTGTCTAGTATTGGTTTCAGTGTGAATCTTTGATCGGTTGTTGAAGTACCCTTTCTGAACCCCGCTTGATCTGTGTCTTTCTTCAGTGTATGGGTTGAACCTGTTCAATATAATTCTTGATGTTAATTTATAGCACGTGCATAGGAGAGACAGCCCTCTATAGTTCTGTACCAATATTTTATGTCCCTTCTGGTATATGGTACATACAGCAGCAGTTTTCTTTTCCTCCGGTATCACTTCTTTCCTCCACACCTCTTTTACCAATTCGGCTGACCATTAATATGTCTTGTCTCCCCATTATTTGATGAGCTCTGCTGATATCATATCTACGCCTGGGACCTTCCCATTTTTCACTCTTTTTGTTGCCACCTTCACTTCTCTCAGAATTGGTTGTTCGACTAATGGTTGTACGTTGTGGTTGTTTTCTGCCCTGTTTTTGTTGTCGTAGGTGCCTCCAAGGTTGTTCAGCAGTTGTTTGAAGTATCTGCTCCAGTTCTCTAGATTCCCTTTGCAGTGATCAGTTTTCCATTGTCGTCCTTCATTAACACAGGCTTAGCTCTGTTCTCCTTTCTGTAGATTCTCATTGTCTTGTAAAACTGTTTACAAATATTCTGGCTATAGTCTTACTCTGCCTTCTCTAAACTGCCTATTTCTGTCGTGGCTGTCCTATAGTTTATTATGTTTTCATATTTGTGATTTCTCATTATTACCTGTTGGCTGTCTTCCTGGCCTGAACTGCTTTTCTACATGTTTCACGGAACCACTGTTTGCTCTGGGTGTTGGTATTGCTGTTATATCCTAATAGTTTCTGTGCTGCCTCCTTTGTAGTTAGTGTTGTATTGTTTCATTTTGATTTGATATCTCCATCTGCTTTCCAACTGCTTTAAGTTCTCTAATTCTGTGAATCTTTTTTCATGCTCTATCCTAAATTGTTTAGGTGCTGGCTTAAGCTGTCGCCAGCACACCGGTCGGCAAAGATGAAGCGCGAATATCAATAACAGACGTTGAAATTTTTGGAAATTTGTGGTATGGACTAAAGGGACCAAATTGCTGAGGTTATCGGTCCCTAGGCTTACATTCTACTTAACCTAACTTAAACTAACTTACGCTAAGGACAACACACACACTCCTGCACGATGGAGGACTCGAACCTCCGACGGGGCAGCTGCGCGGACCGTGACAATACGCCTGAGACAGCGCGGCTATCTCATGCGGCTAGGCGTTGGATCAAGAGCACATATGACGAGAGAGATCAGAGACACACCCTGTCAACTCCCTCTCAACAGCAGTGATTTAGCCCTCCTCCGCTGATCAAAGGGCCTCACTGACTCACTCATCGAATTTTGCGTCTCTCAGTACTTTTGCAGATCGGTCTCAGTTCACATCACAGGCTAGGGCAGAACATAGCAACCACATTAGTGTATATGGCTGGACCATCAGTGAGAGACTAAAGTTTGTAATAGCAAGATTACCGATAGACTATACATCACTGTGCGAGAGGACTATTTCTGATGATCTCGTACCACAACACATGGGCACTATTCAAGTTAAGTAAATGTTCATGTAAATAAAGAACTGTATTAATCCAAGAGTGCATTTGTGTTGCACAAAGAGGAGACCGTCCACCCATAACAACATCCTCTCCCTTGCTTCCTTGCGGTACAAGACTCTACATTTTATTCACATCCTCTTCTTTTAGCCTACTCACATAAGCCCTTTGGTTTAATTTACCACTGTTGCTCTACATAGTTGTTTTAGTAATGATTGTTTCATCTTTGTTACGACAAGAGGATGGTCTGATTGTATCTCACTCCCTATCATTGTCCTAGCGTCTGTTACTGCATTTTTATGTTTTTTCTCTGTGAACACTTGGTCTGTTTGGTTCCTAGTTAGCCCCTCCAATCAAGTCCATGTAGTTTTACGTATGTCGTAATCTGGAGCACATCTGGTCCAAGGTGTCACAGAATTTGTGTTTTATGTCTTCCTCCTTGTCTTCGGTTGGTGTGTGGACACTTACTGACGAAACGTTTCTGTATTTACTTTCGATTCTGATGTAGCATATCCTTTCGTTAACATGGTCTAGTATCATGATGTTGACCATTACTTTATTACATAACGCAAATCCTGTCCCAAATATATGGAGAACCTTTTTGTTTCTGCTATATATGATTGTATAGTATTTCTCTCTGTCTATGCCTTATCCCCGCAGGAAGCGCTGTAATATGTTACTTCTTCATAAAGTATCTATGTCCATCCAGTAGCGTATAGTGCCCTTAAAGTCCATGTTCCTCTTTATAGTACTTTTATATCCATTCTAATCCTAGGCAGGGTGCGAATGTTTAGGAACCCTTCAGCTTCTTTTACGATGTTGAATGGTTAGTCTAACGATTAACGCTCCCACTTTATCCAGGCTTTTGACTGGCTGTAAGGCTATCTTCCTACCATGCTTAAAATTTATTATTTAATAGCTTAAAATTTTATTATACGTTTCTATGATCCAGTGAATATATGTGTTGGGAGAAAAGAATACAACTGAAATCATCGCAGTACTCATTAGTATGAATAATACAGTTTACTGAAAAATAGCAAATGTTTCAAGTACACTTAAAGAGCTGTATTTCCGTGTTAAGCATCTAACCAAAAGCAACAGGTAGTAGTCTAAGTGAAAGGAAAATAATAAAAAAAACACATCTTTGCTTGGCTTAAAAGAATTTTATACATCTAGCACTAGAGTCCCGCTCTCGATTCGCATGGCTTTGTTATGATCTCACAACTCAATAACCTATCTATGAGACCTATGGGTCCTATCAAGTCTGGTACTTTTCCCGCAGAATCTCGGTAACTCATGTTATCCGAAAATTGTTTTCCCCACATTCAAGGAATCAAGAATCTGCACCTAGCGGAAAGATGTGTGAAAGATTATATTCATGTGTCCTGGTTATGATGAAAAGGAGTATGCAACTGATTGTCTGTCTGTGAAATACGGTTAAATTCAAATTGTCAAAATTCCGTTAGGAGTTCCTTGAAAAGCCTTGGTGATTGTGACAGGAGAACAAAGGTGAGTTTGAAAGGGCGCCACTGACAACTGTCATGAGGGTGCGTGGGGTTAGAGACGTGAATTCATGATAGCTGCCCACTGAAAACGTCTGCCGAATATGCCCGTGCAGAAGTTATCTCTCCAAGTCTTCTAGGATTATAAGAGGGGCCGCACCACAGTCTTGAAGGAAATAGCTACTTTTGTTTGCCATTTTTGTAATTTGCATACCTTTGTGGTATAGACGAATGTATTTAATGTGGAGCCACCTTCTTTCCTTTGTCGTTTATAGACGACGTTTCTTTCAAATACCCCATGTTGTTCACTCCAAGTACGTCATCAACACTAGCGTGTGGACATACCCTGTCAGAAAAAAGTAGTACATCTGAAAAGACGACATAGATTTTGATCCTATGACCATACATGCCACCTGGGCTGATTATGGTTTCGACATGCGAAGCAAATTGGCATCGTTGCCACGGAAATGCTCAAGTGCTTGCTACAAACAGCTGCGTGAGATTGACAGGGGATACAGTTGTGGCTTTTGGAGTGGCCGGAGGGTCATTTCGGAAAATTTCTACACAAATTGGAAGTGCTACATCAGTTCAGCCCTGTACGTCCACGCAACACAACCGCCCACCAGGAACGTCGGATTGTAAGGGCAGCAGCGGCAGATCTTATAGCGACCGCAACGTAGTTATAGGGATTGTGACTGCAGACGAGCCCATACCAACTCTTGTTGTTGTTGGTGTGGTCTTCAGTCCTGAGACTGGTTTGATGCAGCTCTCCATGCTACTCTATAACGTGCAAGCCCCTTCATCTCCCAGTACCTACTGAACCTACATCCTTCTGAATCTGCTTAGTGTATTCATCTCTTGGTCTCCCTCTACGATTTTTACACTCCACGCTGCCCTCCAATGCTAAATTTGTGATCCCTTGATGCCTCTAAACATGTCCTACCAACCGATCCCTTCTTCTAGTCAAGTTGTGCCACAAACTTCTCTTCTCCCCAATCCTATTCAATACCTCCTCATTAGTTACGTGATCTACCCACCTTATCTTCAGCATTCTTCTGCAGCACCACATTTCGAAAGCTTCTATTCTCTTCTTGTCCATACTAGTTATCGTCCATGTTTCACTTACATACATGGCTACACTCCATACAAATACTTTCAGAAACGACTTCCTGACACTTAAATCTTCAGAAACGATTTCCTTGCCATTGCCAGTCTACATTTTATATCCTCTCTACTTCGACCATCATCAGTTATTTTACTCCCTAAATAGCAAAATTCCTTTACTACTTTAAGTGTCTCATTTCCTAATCTAATTCCCTCAGCATCACCCGATTTAATTTGACTACATTCCATTATCCTCGTTTTGCTTTTGTTGATGTTCATGCTCCAACTCTTGCGAACCGGTTATTAGCAGTGGGACTACAGGCATGATCACCTCTACCCCATCTTCCACTGACATCACAGAATCGACTGCACGAGTTGTGCCATCAGAGCACCACTTTGAAGACGGAATGACGCGATCTGATGAAATCAAATTCTGACTGCACGTAAGTGATGGTCGATTGCGCACATGACGGAGACGTGGAGAACGCTATCTCGAACTGCTGTCGTCCAAGATACACTGGCCTCACCCGAGGCCTTATGGCCAGGGGTGCGATAACCTACACAATCGTTCACGTTTGCTGTTTCTGGAGAGTACGCTTACCAGCTCTCGGTATATACAGAGTGTTGTTGGACCCGCTCTTTGGCCATTCTGACAACAGGAAAGTGACGTGCTGTTCCAACAGGCTAATGCTCGCCCGTGAAACTCAGCGGGCTGTGCAAGAGGTGCACGACCTCCAGACGTGTGTCCGATCGAGCACGTATGGGTTATGATGAGACGAGAAGTGACTAGTGCGACTCTTCGACCAGGTAGAATATCTGAATACGTCGAGCAGGCGTGGCATGATGTACCCCCGGACAGTATTCGCTATCTGTACAATCGACACTACGTCAGAGTCGCCGCCTCCATTGCTGTCTGTGGAAGCTACTGCACGTGCTAATATGGATGTTTCGGCATGGGCCGATTCCTGGTATCTAAGATCCGCTTGTGCTATTGATCTGTAGACGTAATCGTTTCAAGTTCTGCATATAAACTGTTACAACAATAAATCTTGAAAGAACTGGAAACCCTTAAAAGGGTGTACAGTTTTTTTATTTTTTCAGCAGTGTATGTTATCGAGTAAGATCGGTGTGTATTAGTTTCAAAAAGCCCCTCTCATCACATGAAAACTACAACAAAGCAAATTTATTTCTCATTAGGTTTCTTGGTGACCACACCTCAAGGGATTTTGTTGCTGCCACGGAGTCCATAGCCACCACAGATACTCTGCATGTCAACTTTCTGCCACAGTGGTTTTCACTGACAGTCCTTTTAGTTCAGTACTGCCATTCTTCGCTGTGAAAAAAGCTCAAATAATTGCGTGCTGTAATCCATCAAAACGAAATAATCTTTTATTTGCATTTACGGTCTGTGTGCAAAAGTGGTAGGGGCTGTGCTACGTCTGTCATTCCGTGATTTTGTTTTCCTCAGGTGTGTATGGAATGCTGATGTGTTATTTTCTTTAGATTCGTATTTCCACGAAATCTAGTTCTAAAATATCTCCCTGCTTGACTGACGTAAATTTTTTCACAGTCACATTTTAGATTTGACCTGCAGAAGTAGATAGTTTTGTGGGTTTTCCTAGTGAACTGTATGTGTGTGCTTTTATAGTGTTCAGTGGCCTGTTTTGTATAGTTGGTTGTTATCTGATACTTGTCCTCAATGAAGTAAGACACTGTCTTTGATCTTTTTATTTTGAATTCTGTCAATTATAATTTCGTCTTTTAATTTACATTTATTCGTTTTGTTTATTTTACTTGCCGACAAAATTTAATCCCTGACTAATAAAACGAATAAAAGAGAATTAACGTAAGAGATTACACTTAACCAATCGTAAACAGAAAGTACGAATACATAGTATTGAGGATAAGTATCAACTAAAATCTCACACACTCTCAAAAATGGAATCTAAAAGTTGGATTCAGGCCACAGAACACAATATGTGGGCACATATGCCTTTCACTCGAACTACCTAAAATATTTTGCCGATTTGATGTTCATAAATAAAAATTTAAAGAAAGTGGAAAAACATACACCAGTAAAATCAAACTTCCAACAATCTAGCCCATTATCTTTATTTAAAAGTCATTGGAACGGAACTTAATGACTATTAATTGCATTTGTTCAGCTTGTCGTATAGCTGTATAAATGCATAGTTGTATAGAGGTACGTTATAATGAAACTTTCACCACTTGAGTCAGTGTAGACGGAAAAGTATTTCCGAATGGGTTCCCTTATTTGTATGAATGACGTTCACACTATGCGTTGCAGGATTTACGTCGTTAGTAGTGTTAGTCTCATGACTTACCGTTATCGCCGGTACTGTTACGGCGCCGTAGGATTTAAACACTGTCATCAGCGTGTCATTCCAGTTGCAGACAGTCAAAAAGAGTCCGGACGAGATGATCAGGGCTTTACTCGTAAAGCCTTACTATCAAAATAGCAGCAATAGTGCCAGTATAGAGCCATTAAAGCACTACGAAGAAGATGATTTGGACGTTCTAATTAACTGGAAATTTGGGAATTGCTTCTGCTGGAGACCGACGGTCAGTTGCGGCACAAATTGGTGATGAAGATATAGAAGCCATTGCTCAGGTTGCTGGACACAGTATGCAATCTTCAAGCAGTGAGCCAACTGTGTCACGACGGTTGAACATTCCACGGTCCACTGTCCGAAAAGTGCTGCTTGTCATTGAGCCATTGTGAAACGGTATCTTTAATGCGGTTCCTGGGTGTCGTGAATGCAGATGGTCGTCACGCTGAACGACGTTTCTAATCTGGAACGTAAACATGTTTCACGCAGGTAGGTCGTATGCTACCTCACAGCTGCTCTAGACGCTAAACTTGGTGTAACGACTGTCATTGTGGAAGTCCAGTCAGTCCAACAAATATTGACCATTCTATGATTCGGGCGTTATCGTGTTCTGTATACAGATATGTGCAATAATGCAAGGATGGAAACTTCAGTTATTTGTCTGTGCAATTATCACCTAACAACGTTAGAGCCTTCGAGCTGTCACATATATCTAACCAGGCATACCTGTCGATTGAGCATTATACTATGCATAGTACGTGTGCATTACATAATACTAATAATAATAAACGTAATAATACTTACTTTATACGTAGTATAGCTCTCCATTTCTGAGAGAGGGGAAGAATTATATAGGAAAAAGAACAAATACTGTCAATTTTTGTGAGTTTGAGATTGAGATATATAGAGTTATTGTCCGATGCCGAAATGAGAGACTCGCATTTCCTAATTCGCGATTGCGTGAATAATAATTATTATATGTGAGTCAACTGGATGTCACCAAAACCTTGGACTTCTTAGAGAACTGGGAACTGCAGGCTCTGAAAAAGTTTGCTGCCGTTAGTAACAATCCGCATGAGATGTAAAAAATGGGTGCTAATTGTTCAACGACAAACCATTATTTCGGAAAGCGTTGCAAGTACTTGCAGAAATTCGACACTTGGTCAGTCATCTGTGAAAATGGTGGTTATTATTAACTGAAATAAACAGACTTACGCAATATCATATGAATATACTTATTATTAACGAAAATGGAAAATGCGTATTTGGGCAATGGCCAAGGTAGGAGAGAGAGAAGTGTCTGTCTCAGAAGAATAAGCAAAATAGACTGGGATAAAAAGAGGTGATGAATAACTTACAAAAATTCAGAGAGAGAGTTTTGTTCATTTTCATCACAGTCACTACTATACTCTAAGTGCGCCTCCTCTGTCAAAGAAAAGTCATTCGATTACATATTTTAAACACTATCTGTAATTCCAAATACTTAATGTATCTTTCCAATACCACATGATCAGTACTAACTATTTAAAACTATTTTAAAGATAATGTACAAAGGGTGTAAGTCAAAACTGTGTAAAAAATCTTAATTTTGTTTCGTTTTCTTCTATATATTGTTAGTACACATGGCTGAGTCAAAATTATGTGAGCAATCTTAATTTTGTTTCGTTTTCTATTCCCTGTTTGTAGTACTCATGGCTGGCTAACTCACATTGGAGCAGAGAAGAGCGGTTGCAAGCTTAATGAAATTTGCACAGTGGGCAACAGAAGTGCGTCGAAGATTTGCAGAACGATTTACAGACTGACGGCCTCCAACTGGCATAAGCGGAGAAAATATTGCGTAACTGCAGGAGGCCATACTACGAGATCCATCAAAATCGACGAGATGTTGAAGTCTGGAGAAAGGATTCCAAGGAGGGCAGTGAACAGAATTTTACAATGATCTTTTCTTGTGACCATATTACCTACAAATCATTCTAGGTTGGTTTACTTGGTATAAAAAGGTACGAATAGAATGCTTCGAGATTCTAGCGGAAATGTCACGGATGCAGTCGGGCATTGATTTTTAGTGACGAAACTATCTTTCATGCCAGTGGCCATGCTGACTGTCGTAAAACAATTTTCCGCAGTACTGAAAATCCATCTATCTTTCGTGAGCATGAACGTGCATTCCCAACGTAAATGTGTGGTTTGGCACGATCGCTTCTTGTGTACTTGGCTCATTTTTCATGACAACCCCAACGTTTGCACTTTACTACTTGCAAATGCTGTAAGAGTTTGCCAGTGATAACATGCTCCTACACCTTATAGGAATGGGTATCTCCAGCATGATGATGCACCGCCCAATTTTGCTCGACCAAACTTTCCTAAACCTCTGGTCTGGTCGCGATGGATCGTTCTTACGGCCTTTCCAACCTCCGGCTCTCACGTCCTGTGGCTTCTGGTCATGGGGTACGGTAAAGGAGGGCGTGTGTAGTACGAAAGTGAGAAGCTGCGAAGAACTCAAGGACAAAATAAATGATGTGATATCCAACATTTCCCTAGAAATGGCGCTTCACTGTGCTGTTGAGTGTTGATTTGCGTACTGATCATCTGGTTGAGATGCTGTATAACGAGAACTCTGAGTAAATACTTTCAGATACTGCTCACGTATGTTTGACTCAGCCTGTATTGATAAATTTATGGTAAGCCATAAATGTCAGTCTTCCTCCGTTAACCAATTTCGTAATTATGTTCCTGTCGTGTGTATGCAATGATATGTGACAGAAACACATGACTGCGGAGTGGAAGGGACAGAAAGTGAAAAACATGTTGGTTGACAAGCACATAAGGTGGAAGAAAGGACACAAATTGAAAAAGATGAAGAAACCGTGCATGTTGATGACAGTTTGGCATAGCTAATGGTGGAAAATGGAAGAGAAGGGAACAGGTGACGTAAGCCACTAACGCAGCCAGTGTGTCAGAACGTCATCGTTCAGACTTTAGGACTGTTCAGCGATGTCACATGTTGCGCAGCTGCTGTGCCTCTGCTTGTGCAGTTTGATGTGTGTGTGTGTCCCCTGAGGCCTGCTATTCGCCGGCTCGCTTCTGCTGCCTTTGCCCGCGCCCCGTAGGCTCCACGGCCAGAGCAAGCGCTCGCGGAGCTGGATTAGTTTATTTGCCCGTTACTGCTTCAGCGCGAATGCCAGCCGAGCTGCGGGACGGCCGCCGCATCATTTCTGCGCCCGACCCAGTTCCAGCAGTGGCACATAAAAGTTTCATGGCCCACTGAAATCGGACCGCTGTATAATGAAGACCGAGCTATTCCTCCGCATTGGAGATTGGAAACGATACGCCAGCCCCCTCTCCGATCTCCGTGTTTGAGAATCCTGTCGTCATCTGACGAGCCTGAGTAAGCGATACCAATTCGCTAGAATGTAAGACGAAGAAAAGAAAATAAGGAGCTATGAAAGCAGATCACTTAAAGGTAGAGTGTGCATCTGAAACAGACGGAGACCTAGAAGTATTCTGCAGGGTCACAAACGTCTAAAAATGCTCGTCGGTTGAATCATCGGCGCTGTCGAACTGTTGATTTAGTAAGCTGATGTAATAAGCAACAGGAGAGTTCACTGTATCGCATATTTTTCAGTACGGTGTTTACACATAACAATAAGACGAAATGAATGGCACAGTTTAAATTCTCATGTGACCTATTTCTGGTTTCTGTTCCTATTCAGCAGCAATTCTACTATGTTATGATGGTTATCCTAATCATTTTTCTCTTTATTCTGAGCAATATGGTTAAAGGTAATGCAACGGACAATTATTTGGCGGGGCAACGTTAAAAAAAAATCCGTCAACTCTCCGTTTTAAGTTTGTATGCTTTTCCGTTAACAGAGTTTTTACGATGATTACTGCTAAAACAGGTATACCGACATGCTACTACGTTAAAAGTAACAATGTACCACTGTAGCACAGATCTGGCTCCAAGACAAGGACAATAATACTGCTGAGAGATTGCACTACCATCGGGGAGACATCAAGCATGAAGGGATGCCGGTAGGTCACAACTGTCAGCGTATCTTCGATTACTACCAAAGGTCCCATGCGGGCGCAGGGGAGCGTCTTCCATGGCATAACACTGCTCCCATCAGCCTGCGTCTGTGGCGCACTGCACGTTTCGAGCCGTCGTTGTTTGTGGAGACGACCATCGAACTAGTGAAAGGGGATTCATCCGAAGAGGCTACACGTTTCCAACGATCGATGGTCGATCTCGATGGCTCCATGCCAACTGCAATCGTAATTGTAGATGTGAGCATGTAGGAGTGGTGTGTACTAGCATTGTGCTCTTTCGGCAGAGACGCCGTAGACTTTACGGAGCAGAGAAGCCTCAAAACCACACATTCTGGGATGAGGCGTGGGCGTCCAAACATTTAGAGCCTATTGGTAGTTTTACTGTCCTTCTACCTCTTTCTGTGGGTGCTCACGACATCAGCACGTGAACATTCGAATAGCTTCGCCGTTTTCGAGAAACTAGTTCACAGGCTACGCGTAATAACAATCTTCCCTTTGTCACAGTCACGTATCTCAATGGGTTTCCCCAATTGCAGCCCATATCTTTGCTATGGTTATTCCCCGTCAGTGTCTGCTCTACCTGCATACTTTTGTTGCCGTGCCACGAGCCTATAGCGCCCCCATGCGTCATCCAACGTCGCCGTGGGCAGTGATACAGTATGACTTCCATGTTTCCAGGGGCAGTTGAAGGGGATACAAATGGTAGAGAGGAAGGAGACTGAAATGTAAAAAAACCAATAGTGGAGACTGTCAGGTGTGTATTCTTATCCGAGATGTAGAAATTAGCACGAGGTGGGAAATCGTGTTGGGTTGCATGTAATTAGTACTCACTGGGATGAAATCAGTGGAAGTGTAATAGCATTAATTGGTATTCGTGCCAACAGTTCAGATATACCAAACCTGCAATATAGTAAATATAAAAAGACAACATTTCTGCTGTCAACAGTATTTTTATTTTCCGCTAATTAGAAATGTCAATTATCGTTCCATTGTGTAGTGGTACTAGGCAGGACAGCATGGGGGCCTCATCTGCACGCCAGCTAACACTTAAAAATGATGTTATAACCCACATTAACCAATAATGGTTCATCAACAATTACACTTGATGGCAGAGCTGTTGTCATTTCAGTTGCTTTCAATAACTCTGGAACCTGCCTCAAGGTAGGTCATAGTGAATATGTTTTACTGATGCTGTAATTGATTCAACTTTAGGCTTCTGAAAATTTGTATCTTGTATAAAATAAACGAAGCCCTTTTCACTCGGTTTGACAAAACGTTACTTATGTAGGATTTAGGTTTCTGGTGGTAAGGCCATTTTCTAGCGCAGAACTTATTCGAAAAACTACGTCCAAGCAAAAGTGTAAACACCTAATCTATCGCTTTTCGAGCTACATCGGTAATGTAGTATCTGTCAGAAATTAGAATTATGAAATAGTTACACCTATATCGTACCACCACGTAACATTCTTTAGGATAATATTTTCTATAGTACAGAACATTCACTGGAATATACTTTCTCAGGAATGGTTGTTTGTATGTTATTAATCAAGGACCATGGTTTTTTAATTTCTAGTATTTCTGACAGAATCGAATTTGGACCCTTTCTTTGTGTGATTAGGAGTTGCACCTCTAACACGTATTTGTGCTTCTGGTCTGAGCAGTGTTCTGCAAAGTATGAATCTGACTGGCAGCTTCTATGGTGTCCTCTGAGCCTAGTAAAGATTGACCTTCCTATACAGCAGTTCTCACACTGATGGCATTCAATCTGATAAACTTAACATTCATGATCGTAAATTATTTATGAAATGACGAACGTCCTACCTAATGTCTGTAGGCCGAGAAACTTAAGGCTTAAAAATGCTAATTGCCGCGATAATAATTTTACTTGTAAAACGCAAACTGCCGAACTTCTTTTTCGGCCTATATTCACTGTCCATTTACATTGTGACCACCGATCACAAGCCGAAATAACCACCATTTTAAAAGTCGTATGGGACCGTATGGAGCTGGTGCACTGTCATAATCCAAAATATCTGGAGGTTACGCTGGACCTCCTTTCACTGGGTTACCTTTGTTATCGTGTTTGAGATTAGACTGATAGGGCTAAGTCGAGATCACTCCGCATGTAGGAGGCGGACCATGTGCTCAAGTGTACTGAAATGGAATCTCACAGATTGCTAATACTTCATTGTATGGAAGCTGATTACAGAGATGTACACTGCACAGACGCGTACTTGTGTTAATCTGTTGTGCCTTTCAGAATGACGAGGTCATCCAATGAATGCCACCCAATATTCCATGTGATTCATCTGAAAAGGTTACCTGCCGCGACACAGTGAACGTCCAGTTGCGGCGCTGGCTTGCTAATACCAATCTTCGTCACCGATTAACGAGAGACAGCATGGGTGCATGAGCCAGGCTTCTGCTGCGAAGGCCAATATTCAGGAGCGTTTGGTGAATGGTCATTGATGAGACACAGCTGGTAGCCTCATGGTTCACCTGTGCGGCCGGAGCCTCAAGAGTTGCATATCTGTTCGCCTGTACGTATCTCCGCGCAGCAGTCGTTCACACCAGTCTTCTATAGACAGTGGTGCCGGTTTTGTATAGAACCACTTGGCTATGCACAGTGTAATTCAACCGCGACAGCACTCAAATAGTTTACAGACCACTCTATTTTGAAAATGCTTCTACGCTTGGCCGAAACCCAATTATCATGACCCTTTGGACTTCAGATGAATTCCTCGCTTCCTATTTACGACAAACGTTTTCTGCGGTCCCTCGACATCCTTTACATATCGTGCGCTACTAGTGCTGCCACTTGCTGCCTGTGACAGATGTCACAGTCACAATAATGTGACCGGACTATGCGTGTGTTGTTAGCTGGCTATGAGCACTATGGGATTTAACTTCTAAGGTCTTCAGTCCCCTAGAACTTAGAACTACATAAACCTAACTAACGTAAGGACATCGTCAGCCGGATTGGCCGAGCGGTTCTAGGCGCTGCAGTCTGGAATCACGCGACCGCTGCGGTCGCAGGTTCGAATCCTGCCTCGGGCATGGATGTGTGTGATGTCCTTAGGTTAGTTAGGTTTAAGTAGTTCTACGTTCTAGGGGACTGATAACCTCAGAAGTTAAGTCCCATAGTGCTCAGAGCCATTTTTTGAACCGTAAGGAAATCACACACATCCACGCCCGAGTCAGGATTCGAACCTGCGACCGTAGCGGATGCGTGGGTGCAGACTGTAGTGCCTAGAACCGCTCGGCCACCCCGGCCGGCGTGTGTTGTTCACTTGCTACAGAGACAGTCTGCTCATTTCACCGGTTTCTGTTGAGAATGTCACTGATAATGTAGGACTTGGTTTATTATTTGTAGCTATTTATTTATCTGTGTTAAATTCCTGGTCACAGCTAAAACAACCTGGTTTGTGGAAAGGGGACGTGCATATCTGTAAACAGTTTGGAGTAGGGAGAAACCTGGGATCAGTGTGGCAGTAAAGTAGCGTTTCACTTCAATTTTAAATTGATGACTACTGTTTCGTATCAGTAGGATTATATGTACAAGGGGTTTCAATAATGAGGGAAAAACATTTTTTTCTGAAAGCAGGTTGGTTGAATTTAGGATTCCAATACACACTATTACTCCCCATTTTTTGGCTACAAAAACCATGTTTTCTAACATAATCTCTGTTCAACTCGACGGCCGTATGCCACATTTCTGGGAGTTCCTACATGTCCGCATAGACCGGAGCCAACGTCTTGCTGCATCAGTAACCTCCCCATCATCAATGTACTACTTCCCGTGGAGTGCGTCCTCCGTTGGACAAGAAAGATGGAAGTTGGTAGATGCGAGATGGGCACTGTATGGTGGATGAGGAAGAACTATCTAACTAAGTTTTGTGCGCTCTTCTCTGGTTAAGAGACTTGGTTGAGAGTTGCATTTCTCTAGTAAGGAAGTAGTTTCGATTTCCTCAGGATAACACATTACATTTGAGAGTTGATCGCAGCGCCATGAAGGAGATCAGACAGGTTTGGGCCACCTTGCTGCGATGATCAAAGGCACCACGCCCGACGGCTCACTTTGGTTTTGTTCACTTACGGATCTCTGTAGACATTCTACAAGTGCTTCTGCGACACTCTAGCTATCAATCAAAAGAAAGTCACTTACAACTGTGCTTGGAATGCATCTCCGATACAGACGTTATTTTGAAAGTTACGTACAGCAACGCCACCTATCTGAACTTCATGTAACTATTGGCGCTGAAGCGGGGTTATTCGACGCTGTCCCAGTTCCACATGCTTTCAACCAAAACTGGCCAATGAAGGGAAAGTGTTGCAGTACTTACGGAACGCTGTAGTGAATTAATGGTAGAATCCCGTAACTATATAAAGACTTTTACTGATTTTTACATCTATGAATTCCGAAATCTACTGCGATATTCTCCCAATATTTTGTTGGAAAAGCTCGACTGGGAAATGCGGAGCACCATTCGTTACACCGCAGCAAGTGTAGAGTAAAATGAAAGGTCAAGCTGACTGCCTGCGACAAGCAAGAGATCCGGGTTTAAGGCAAGAAAAAGGAATAAAAGTGAGATAGTGTTAATACTTTCATCCTTATTTACCTCCTCTGCATTACTGCAGATGACGTGTCACTGAGCACATTTGTACTGTGCATGCAGTACACGTGAGGTGCTTAGTTGTTTCCACTGCCCTGAGTGGAATACATAAGTTCTTGTACACTTCACTAACCTGTTGTCTTCATGACTATGATGTCCCAGCGCGGAAAACAGCACGCAGGTCGTGGATTCTTTTTCTAGAGGCTGAAATTAACTTCGCAAGGAACTGCTGCTACGAGTAAACTATATCTCATTTGGGATGCCACTCGCGTTTTTATTGATATAGACACGAGAAACTATTCTTCATCACAACGTATTGAACATATCTTTCCACAGTCATTATATCTGGCTAAAATAACATGAAATACATCCTGCTACAGACAACATGTCTGTCTACTGGTACCGTCAGAACTGGAGAATAAAATTACATGAATCAAATACTACTATTACAGGCAACATGTGTGTCCCTAGCGACGGTCGGAACTGTAGTAAATAAAATTGCATGAAACAAATACTGCTATAACAGACAACATATCTGTCTACTGGAACGGTCAGAACTGGAGAGCCGGACTGCCCGAGACACTTCGCGCGCCAAGCCAGTAAGGCGTGACCCGAACGCCACCGAAGTGCATCGACAGTAATATCGTCAGTCTTTTGTTTTAGTAATACTATGATTTTAATAATTTTGAAATAACTGATTGATAGCTGGCTGCTGAGAGATTTTTATTTTAAAATGGGAAGTAATTTGATTGACAGGTTTAATTAATAATAGCAACTAAATTTTAACGTTTTGGCGCCCTACCGCCGAACACAGCAGCCAATCACAGAGCAGCAGCATCATGCAGGCGGTCTTTCTCACGGGAATGTTACCGAATCTAACATCTGTCACCGGCACCTCATCCCACGTTGCGTCGTCCCTATGCTTCTTGCATCTCCACTGCCCTGGGAATAGCTTCCTGGAGCCTAATACGATGGCTGAATAAGACAGAAATATTACAGTTTTGAGTCCTCGGAAATGTTTCTACTACTCACCACATGTTAAAGAAATAAAGGTATCTGGGACGATATTGCTACTCCGTGGTTGATAGCCACGCAATGATGTCAGCTACGGCAGCGGCTCCCGCTACATAACTCGCCACATCACGGTCTCCGGTGACAGCCGAGCACCCCACTTCCGGCCACAAACCACGCAGCCACTGTGCGCGCCACGCTCTGCGCACAGTGCTGCATGCGGCCGCCTCAGCTGATGATCGCCGGTTCCGCAATGGCTGTCACACGTGACTGATGCCCCGGCCAGGAGCTCGCTGGGCCAGCCGCCTCATTCCGTAGGCAAATCCAGGAGCTGCCCGCCCCCCAGCAGCGAGTGCAGCGTCCAATTCGTTTTCGAGTGCCCGTCACGTCGCACTGCAGACGCCTGGAATGTTTGCCTCTTGGCTGCCACTGCGGAGGGCTGCAAGTGCCTCGGATTCTACTAGCACAAGAAAAACCTCCTCACTGTCGACGAATGCAGTGCCGCCACTGTAAAAATTCGAAAAGGAAGAAACGCACGTCGCTCGTGCTGTGATAATTTTTTGTCTTATGTCCTGTGCAAGAAGTATTGGTACGTCAAGGAACGTAAATAAGACGGCTGAACCGAACGGAATGCTTAAAATTAACAATACTGACATCGAGTATGTCCAGAGGAAAAGTAGTAGGAGCGCAAATATTCCGAAAATAGTGTTCAGTTCCGGAATGAATTTTCTCTAGCAGCAGAATGTACGCTGATCTGAAAAACTGAAAACTCTTGGCAGATTAAAAATATGCGCCGGACTTGGAATCGAACGGGTTATCATTGCCCTTGGAGAGCACGTGCTCCACCGACTCAGAGGTCAAAGTACAACATGTAACACCGCCGTATACATTTGTTTCCTCGGTTACCGTTGTCCTACTTTGAACGAAACGAGCGTCCAAATTCGTATGCAGGTCACACACATGGTAAAACTCAGTGTTTGCAAGGTACATAACTAGTGATATAAAATGAAATAAAAACATAAAGTCAGTAACACGAAAGGCAATGCAAAATTCTGAGTTTTTAAGAACCGTTCTAGAAACTTGCATACTAAATGTATGTCATCAGTTCTGTAGTAGTGTTACTGAAGTTGTGGTCTTTACGAAACAAGTATGATATCAGACATGTTAAATAGCGGGAAATGCGCTATTAGGCTCCTAACACATCGACATGGTCCATATGGAAGTGTAACAGGATTGCATGAAGACCTTAAATGAGAATCTTTGGGAGGAAAGCGACGTTGTTCTTCCAAATCCCTGTAGGGTAAATTCAGATAACAATTAGTAGACAAAAGTGTTCCAAAATTATGTAACCACTCTTGTATGTCTGGCATAGAGAATGTCATAAGGTTAGTGACACATGGCGGGTCATTTTCTTCCTTCCATACCGAGCTAATGGAGTTGGATAGAAATATGCCAAATGCATACACACAAACGTAAACTGAAGAGCCAAAAAAACGGGTACCTCCTCTAACATCGTGTAGGGCCCCCGCAAGCTCGCAGAATTGGTGCAAGACGACGTGGCATGGACTCACCATTGTCTGAAGTAGTGCTGGACGGAGCTGACACCATGAATCTTGCAGGGTACGAGGGGGTGGCGGAGGTCTCTTCTGAAAAGCAGGTTGCAGGGCGTAACATATATGGTCAATAATGTTCGTTTCTGAGTGTTTGGTGGCTATCGGAACGGTTTAAGCTCAGAAGAGTGTTCCTGGAGTCACTCTGTAGCAATTCTGGACGTGAGGGGTGTTACAATGCCAGTCCAGCTGCACACGCCCAGCGCCATCACAAGGCCTCCACCAGTTTGAACAGCCTCGCTGCTGACATGTAGGTTCCATGGATTCAAAAGGCCGTCTCCATACCCACACACGTCCATCCGATCGATATAATTTGAAACGATACTCATCCTATCAGAAATATGTTTCCAGTCCAATGTCGGTGATGATGGGCTCAGCAAGGCGTAAAGAAGTGTGCGGTCACCAAGGGTACACGAGTGGTCCTTCGGCTTCGAAATCACATATAGATGATGTTTATATATACCGACAGTGAGAGAGGGTTTAAGACAGCTGATATAACACTAATTGATCATAACATCACGTTGATAACTCCCTTGCATATATAGTTGAATGCATCCTGCACTATACAGTAGACCTGGATGTATTATTTTTCTTGATAGTTATTAATAAGCACTGTTGGAGGTCCTCCAGTCGGATATCGTGCCAAATTCTGCCCCATTGGAGCGTTAGGTCGTCAAAATCAGAGGTGGCTGTAGGGTCCTTCTCATAATGTTCCAAATGTCTCAATTGCAGAAGAATGTACCGATCCTGCTGGCCAAGATAGGGTTTGGCAAGCACCAAGACAAGCAGTAGAAACTCTCAACGTGTGGTGGCGGGTGTCATCTTATAAAAGTTAGACCAGGATGGCTCTCCCTGAAGGGTAACCAAACGGGGCATAGAAGATAGTCGACGTACCACAGTGCTTAAACTGTACAGTGGATGAGAACGAAAGGGATTGTGCTAAAACAAATTCACCCCAGGTCACCATTCCTGAATGTTGCACGGTATAGCGGTTGACAGTAAGTTTGGTATGCATCCGATGTCTATGTAGTCTCCAGTCATGTCTTTGCTGGTCACTAGGAGTTAATTCGAATAGAGACTAACCACTCAAGACGTTTTTACTCCGATCAATGAGATTCCAGGTCGAGGACGTACCTGGAGACACACCGGATAGCTGTAGGATACCAGCCTGAGGTGTCACCCGCTGTACGGACTGGCAACCATTTGTGATGTTCTGGGGCGCCGTTTCTTTTCATAGCAACACTCCTGGGGTTGTCATCTGTCACATCTTTGGAACACAAAGGTACGTCGATGGTACTCTAATCCGGTTTTGTTGTAAGAAACACTGGACTTAAAATACAGCAATATAATGCCAGCAACGCATAGAGTGAGAGCTTCTACTGATTGTCTTTGTGTTTGTCAACGCTGTCATGGCCAGCAAGGTTGCCCGACTTCTCAGTAACTGGAAACTTTTGGAGTATTACGGGCAAAAGCCCCCGGCCAGCTCGTGATTTTAACGGTCTAACGGGCCAACTGGTCACAGTGAGCACAATATCCGTAGGAGGATGACCAACAAATCTATGAATCAGTGCCATACCGTATAACGGCTTTCCTGAGGGCCAGATGTGGACCAACGCATTGTTGACTTGCTCTATTTGTGAAGTTCTTTCTCTTGAATAAGTCATCCAACTTTTCAGAAACTGTAATCATTTGTTTGTCTGTAGACATACATCACACACCGATTTCTGTCCCACTTTGACAATTGCTTCGTGGTGCGTCTTTTATTTTTTTATTCATTTATTTATATTTGTTTGAGAGTTTAATTTCGAATTGTCGGTATGTGAACGAGATGCTCTAATAAATAGAAGTCGAACAATCCATGAGATGGCTACAAAACAGATCTATGTCCAGACTGCCATACAGAGTTAGAGTAGCCAACAGCATAGTGCATATCATTCTGTGTCATCGCCTCCGCAACTTGTGGAAGAACATTTTTGTGGTAACTTTTCTTCTCTTTTCTTGGGTCATCAGTCTTCTGTTTGATGCAACCCGCCACGAATTCCTCTCTACTGCCAGCCTCTTCAATCTCAGAGCAGCACTTCCAGCCTACCTTTTCAATTATTTGCTGGATGTAATCCAGTCTCTTTCCACCTCTACAGTTCTTACCCTTTACGGCTCCCTCTACTTCATGGAAGTTACTCGATGATGACGTAACAGACTCCCTACTATCCTGTCTCTTCTTGTCACTGTTTTCCACAGATTCATTTCCTCGCCAGTTCTCTGGAGAATCTACTCGTCCCTTACCTTATCAGTCCACTTAATTTTCAGCACTCTTCTGTAGACCCTTATCTCAAGTGCATCGAGTCTCTCCTTTTCTACAGTTCATGTTTCACTAGCATACAGTGCTGTACTCCACACATTTATTCTCAGAATTTGGTTCCTCAAATTGAGGCCTATATTTGATATTAATAGACTTCTCTTGGCCGGGACTACCGTTTTTGCCGTGCTAGGTTGCTTTTTATGTCCTCCTTCCTCCTTACCTCATGGGTTATCGTGCTCACTAGGTAGCAGAACTTAACTTGATCTACTTCACGATCACCAGTAATGATATTAAGTCTCGTTGTTCTTATTTGTGTTACTTCTCATCACTTTCGTGTTTCGATTTACTTTCATTCTATATTCTATGCTTCTTAGACTTCATTGCATTCAGCAGATCCTGCAATTCTTCTTCACTTTCGCTGAGGGTAGCAATGTCAACACCAAATCTTATCATTCTTATCTTTTCACCTTGAATATTGATTCCAGTGTTGACCAGTTGCTTTTTAGATGCATAGATTAAACTATAGGAGAGAAAAACTACATCTGTGTCTTACACCCATTTCAACCCGAGCACTTCGTTCTTCGTCTTCCACTCTTAATTGTTCTCTCATGGTTCTTGTACATATTGTGGATTACCCAACTTGCCCTATAGCTTACCCCTACTTTTCTCAGAATTTCTAACAAATTGTACCATTTGACATTATCGAATGCTTTTTCCGGTGAACGTCTCTTGATTTTTCTTTCTGTCATGGCTAGTCATCTGAGAAAACTGCCGTGTATTGGAGCGAATAAACATATCTCTTCTGTAGGAACCCATATTAGTTAAATGTGGATACACGATATGGTACTTCTGTTTTGACATTAAAACTGTTCCGAGATCTGTCACTTAACTAAAGGTTTGCAGTTTTGAGGCTCACCCGCAGTTTCTAGCTAAATTTTGCTACTCAGAGACAGCGATGCGAGCACTTTTTTTATTCGATGTGTCATACCTCATTTTTTGTACACTGGATACTTTACAAACAGAAGTCTTCAGTAGTCGATGTCCTATGCCACAGAGGTTCTGGGTACAAGCAATAAGATCTTTGATTGTGAGAAGCATTGCCGTTGTCAGGGGGAATTCTGTGTGTAGCAAGTAAGGGAATCGGGTGTTGACTGCTGAGCGGTCTCGAAATAACAAGCGGGAAACGGAGACGTAAATGCAGAGGCTGCTTCCTTTTAGAAATCCGTTTTTGTAAAGAATAATTTGAGAAGTATGTAGATATGCAGGTAACGTAGGCTCTGCAGTGCTTGCCCACATGCAATTTATGATGAATTTGAAACAGGCAAATTTTTACCATGGTTTTTCTTGATTGATTCGAGTCAGTTCGAGTTTCGAGACCAGATTAAGCAAAATTATCTGCTCACATAGTTTTCACAGTGAGTTATTGAGTAACCATTCATTTACGATTTCAGTAAACAATTACACTGCAGTATTGTCCTTGTTATAAGAAATGATATTTGAGTAGATTGTTGTAACTGTTAAGGAATCAGAGTTCCACAATAGCGTGTCTGAATGCTGGTCTCTTTTACATTAATTAAGTTACTTACACTGTCTCCGCATTGGACTTACCAGAACACAGTCGTTGAAAGTAAAGCATGATGTGCTTCCTGTCGTTGAACTGCACTAGAGTATGGTTTGTTTTCTTCAGCTGGTTTGCTGCTGCACAGCATTTCAACATTCGTCGCTATCGAGGAGCGCCGACTTTTCATTGCTACGAGGTAATTAAGAAAAGTTTGTTAGGGGCAGTTTAACGTCATATTCAGTACACAGTACAATAGTTCACAGCTATGGACTGCAGTAGATTATTATTGTCAGGTTCAGTTTACGTACAGTTCTGTTCAGATTTCATTTCTTTGTCTAACATCGTTATTCTCACAGTGCAGTGTTACGTGCCCGCGTGTAAGCTATTTAGAGTTCGTCGTGTTATTCAGTACGATTTGGCACATAAATTTGCGGGAAAACTTTTACAGAAGCATTATGGACTTTTATTCTTTCATAGTTCTGTTTATAATTGTGTGTAGACATTTTAATCTGTTATTTTTTGTTTGTTGGAATTACAAGACACATATTGTGATGTCACGCATTGAAGCACTGTTCTACATCTACATCTACATCTACATCGATACTCCGCAAGCCACCCAACGGTGTGTGGCGGAGGGCACTTTACGTGCCACTGTCATTACCTCCCTTTCCTGTTCCAGTCGCGTATGGTTCGCGGGAAGAACGACTGTCTGAAAGCCTCCGTGCGCGCTCTAATCTCTCTAATTTTACATTCGTGATCTCCTCGGGAAGTATAAGTAGGGGGAAGCAATATATTCGCTACCTCATCCAGAAACGCACCCTCTCGAACCCTGGCGAGCAAGCTACACCGCGATGCAGAGCGCCTCTCTTGCAGAGTCTGCCACTTGAGTTTATTAAACATCTCCGTAACGCTATCACGGTTACCAAATAACCCAGTGACGAAACGCGCCGCTCTTCTTTGGATCTTCTCTATCTCCTCCGTCAACCCGACCTGGTACGGATCCCACACTGATGAGCAATACTCAAGTATAGGTCGAACGAGTGTTTTGTAAGCCACCTCCTTTGTTGATGGACTACATTTTCTAAGCACTCTCCCAATGAATCTCAACCTGGTACCCGCCTTACCAACAATTAGTTTTATATGATCATTCCACTTCAAATCGTTCCGTACGCATACTCCCAGATATTTTACAGAAGTAACTGCTACCAGTGTTTGTTCCGCTATCATATAATCATACAATAAGGGATCCTTCTTTCTATGTATTCGCAATACATTACATTTGTCTATGTTAAGGGTCAGTTGCCACTCCCTGCACCAAGTGCCTATCCGCTGCAGATCTTCCTGTATTTCGCTACAATTTTCTAATGCAGCAACTTCTCTGTATACTACAGCATCATCCGCGAAAAGCCGCATGGAACTTCCGACACTATCTACTAAGTCATTTATATATATTGTGAAAAGCAATGGTCCCATAACACTCCCCTGTGGCACGCCAGAGGTTACTTTAACGTCTGTAGACGTCTCTCCATTGATAACAACATGCTGTGTTCTGTTTGCTAAAAACTCTTCAATCCAGCCACACAGCTGGTCTGATATTCCGTAGGCTCTTACTTTGTTTATCAGGCGACTGTGCGGAACTGTATCGAACGCCTTCCGGAAGTCAAGAAAAATAGCATCTACCTGGGAGCCTGTATCTAATATTTTCTGGGTCTCATGAACAAATAAGGCGAGTTGGGTCTCACACGATCGCTGTTTCCGGAATCCATGTTGATTCCTACATAGTAGATTCTGGGTTTCCAGAAATGACATGACACGCGAGCAAAAAACATGTTCTAAAATTCTACAAGAGATCGACGTAAGAGATATAGGTCTATAGTTTTGCGCATCTGCTCGACGACCCTTCTTGAAGACTGGGACTATCTGTGCTCTTTTCCAATCATTTGGAACCCTCCGTTCCTCTAGAGACTTGCGGTACACGGCTGTTAGAAGGGGGGCAAGTTCTTTCGCGTACTCTGTGTAGAATCGAATTGGTATCCTGTCAGGACCAGTGGACTTTCCTCTATTGCACTGCGCAATACAGAATTTCACAGGACAGCTTTTTTTGTACAATTTTAGGTTTTCTAATTACTTTTGGTAAAATTTCACTGCACTAGTGTTATACAGTTTCAGCTGGAATTTACGACTCATTTCAGCATACGGTGTTTATGTAGTCGAACCATTTGCATTAATCATATTCACATTCAGACCCAGACATACTGGAACCTAGTTCGCCGGCCGGAGTGGCCGAGCGGTTCTAGGCGCTACAGTCTGGAACGGCGCGACCGCTGCGGTCGAAGGTTCGAATCCTGCCTCGGGCATGGATGTGTGTGATGTCCCTAGGTTAGTTAGGTTTAAGTAGTTCTAAGTCCTAGGGGACTGATAACCTCAGAAGTTAAGTCCCATAGTGCTCAGAGCCATTTGAACCATTTGAACAGGAACCTAGTTCACATATACAGCCAGGGTCGATTGCAGAAGTCGGTTAAGGGTGGGGGGGGGGGGGTGGCGTGGTCGAAGCGCGGGAGTGGGGGGAGGGGATTTGGGGAATATAATATCGCGTACCAAAAGGAGAGTTGAAGTCCTCCACCGACAAACTGGTAAAATTTGGTGTTGCATAAAGTAGCTTTTGGGAACTGTTTTGGAGTTCAGGGTGAAAACGTGTCTGCAGAACGTGTGTGCCCGGGAAAATAATACGATTTGACCCAGATGTCCGGCTATTTCGAAGTTTATGTCTGGGGTCAGTAATTTAAGTGTTGGTAGACACATCCGGCATATTTAGCTTTCTTGATTATTGTAAGTGGTACTCGTACATTAGTATACGTCCAATGTATATTAATAAATAATAAAGACACCCATTTTAAGTTAAATGATATTTATTGGTTTAGATAGTAAACTATCTGCCACTCTTATTCTTTTGTCAAAATGTATTTGAAATACATTGCAACCTATATTGCTACATAATTATAACTATGATCGAATCTGTTGGAGGGGTGGGGGGTGGGTATGGGGGCTATAGCCCACTCCCCCTCCACTTGCCACCCCTCCTGTATACAATGGCAGTAAACAACAAAGGTAAAACAAAAAAGTTGCAGATCATGGTACCCAGCCGCATTTGAATTCACGATCTCTTAGTACCTGATTCTTTATTTATATCCTAAGTTTCAGTTTGAGTGATGGGTCTGTTTGTCTAACTGTGTTCGTTGAGCGGCTAGAAATTCTTATATACAGTTACATTAACGATCCGCAGAACGGTGTCTGCAGTATTAACGTGAGGGTTACCAGGAACTCTCTACTTCCTTCCTCTTCCACTCACAGTTGCTCTCTTGGGAAACGACTGTCAGTAAAGCCTAACACCGACTGTCTCTAATTTAACAATACGGAGTTTATATGAGATGTCTATGAGAGATAACAGTGTAGTCCTATTCCTCCACGCACTCGATTTGAACCGGACGACTTCAGTTCGAATATTTATGTTTCATGTGCGATGTTTCCCGTGCTGCGTATCCATTCGTAGTTTGTTGAGCATTTCTGTGACGTTAGCCTAATGTCTATGCCTTTAATCACTTTAATCAAGGGCCTTATCACCACTCGTATTGCTAATTCTTAGGGCATTTGGCATTGGCTATCTATGTGTTTCTCCTTCACGCATTTTGCTTAGCTTGGAGGGAATGCTGTTTACTACCAGCCTTGTGAATTAATAATAAGTACAGGGCAAAAGTGATAGTTTAACGGAATCTTAGTATTTCAAAATAATGGCCAGAGACGTTGGCACAGAAATATGGTATTATTTTCCACTTCGTACAACCTTTGATGAGACTTTGGACTATACGTTACCAGTGGGTTTCAAATCGTGTTGCTGGAAACAGATAACAAAGCGAGGAACCAGTTTTGACGTCCGAAGCATCCGGAGACGCCCTCCGGCTCGGCTCGAAGCTCCTACCTGCCACAGCTTTGCAACTAGGGGAGATAAGCCGAGGCAGATTGAAGCTTTTGGCTAGGCCGGCAGACGTCCGGTGACGGCTCAGTCGGGTTAGTACAGCTCCCAGTAGCGAGGGATCTCTGTTTCAGATCGGCCCCTGATCACAAACGTAGCTTGCCAGCAACCTGTCTACCGTCACAACACCTCGCAGTTTACGCCGCAAGGCCACTGAATGTATCTGAATCTGCATTTTCTTACGCACTCAGCAAGTCAAGAGGACATTGTCGATTGACTGTCTTTCCCTTTTCTACTCGCAAATGGAACGAGGAAAACTTTGTTTCATACGAGCCTCAGTTATTATATATTCTGCTCTCTGCACCAATACACTGCCATCACAGTGAATACATGCTCACAAACAGCTGTTTTAAACTTTACACTAGAGAAACTACAAGTAAGACGTATGCCATAAAGAACGGTTCCCCCACAGGGCTATGTTTTCGCGCACATTTTATTTAACTCGGCCACCAACGACATAGTCACTAGTGTTGCTGTGAAGTTCAGGTACAATGACGACCTGTAAATAGCTACTCAAAGCGGCACGTTCGAATGAGGTTCACGTATACATACTAATGAACGAGAAAAGCTTCAGAATTGTTAGAAAAAGCTTTGCACAAACGTTATTAAAACAAAAATCAGCTAAGTCCACTTAGCGAACCCGATGGGAATCCAAATATTTGAATTTAATCTACAGCAACAAAAAATACATAGTCGACAACTCAATCACTTGCACTTGACTCTTGACAGAACCCTCATATTTAGAAAATACCTAGAAGTAAATTAAAAATAATATATTAAAGAAATTCACTGTTGCCTACTGTGTATCTAACGAAAAATCTTAAGAACTGCAGTACACGCACTTGTGCACTCTGTCTCCGTTGTTTTCTCCTGTCTGGAGTAGAAATAACCGTGTCAAGAAAATGGAGACCCATCTAAACTAAGCAATGATGATGGTGGCAGGAATTCTTAAATCCACACCAAAGCATCCTGCTCCACCAAATCTCCGAGGAAATCAAGCAATAACGCAAGAAGGGAGGAAACTCAAATGAGGCGGAGAATTTCCAGTTCATGAGACACTGAAGGACTTACCACACACCCAATTAAAATCTAGACAACCGTTATGGCTTAACTACGGCTACCTCGTCGCAGAGAGATAATGTACGTATAAAATATAGCTCCGCAAGTTATACGTGAAGTAAGTAAATTGCATCGTATGTTACACATTCCATCTGCACCATTAGCATAGAAAAGACGTGTAGAGTGACAGGTTAAAAATCTCGTACGCGATGTCATTGGTCTAACTTTGTCTTAGTCTTCCCTATGGGAGCGATGAATAGAGAGTTGTCGTGTATTCCTGCGACGTTTACTTAATAGTATTTCTTAAAACTATGTAAGTAAACTTTCTGAGGGATAACTGTCCCGTTTACCAGTTCTATTTTTCCATCGCTTCTGTGAGGCTCTTCTCTAAGACACACAGACTGTGTCCACTCGTGCTGGTTTCTTCTACTCATTCAGCAGTCCCAGTTACTTCTATTTGGCATGGGTCTCTTGCATTTCATCAATATACTAGGATTGAGCGTATGAGTGTTTCGAGGGAATATCCTGTTTATGTCCATTGTGATGGTGATCAATTAAGTGTGGAATTATGATCCTGTTTATTCGCTGGGAAAATTTGTCTTTAATAAATGTGTCTTAGGGTTGGCAGCCCTGCAGCCAGCCGACTAGTGCGAGTTTTGGTGTTCTCGTAAAGATAAGTCACTTTAGATTATAAAATACATAGATTAGTACTGATTACGTGGTAAATAGGTGTATTAGTGTGCCTTTTAAATGTACGATTAAAGGTTTCATTTTTCTTTACGGAATATAGCAGAAAACGCGAAAAGATCGTACAGTCGCATTTTCTGTTTACGTTTTGCTGCAGCAAATCTATAGAATTTCGTTTAGTGGTTCCTTGCTGTCTCCAGCAATTTAACTTAGCGTACCTCTTCATTAATTAACTAGCATTTCCGGAAAGTTGGGTAAAGTTTAAGTTGTTTCAGAAACTTTGCACTGTTGTTTTTGTTTACACACAGTTACGTATAGGCCAAATTTGTGTAACCATATTTTCGTGTTTATCTGTAATTTAACTGACTTTTTCTAAATAAACTAATACGTTTATTGTGAGTGATAAGTGCTTGACTTGCCGTAGAATTGTCAGTTCGGGGCTTTGGTGTGATGGGTGCTGTAGTTTTTTCCATGTGCGTGACTGTAGTGGCGTGGGAATGGGGGAAGTAAATGAGACCCATCAGTGGTTTTGTAGGATTTGTAGTAGAGATAGGAAGATACTAGAACTGGAGGGGAAAATTACCGCCCTTCAGGCTGAGTTAGACAAGGCCAGGGAAGATCTCGACAGGTTAAGGAGAGTGAAGGGTAAAGAGAGGTGGGAAGTGGCAACAGGCAACAGGAGGAACATGCCTAGAACTTTGTCTGACAGATTCATGGTGAATATGGAAAATAGATTTGACCTGTTGCTTCAGTTAGAAGCTGTTGAGCCTCAAGCAAATGCAGGTGTAGACAGGGCGCAATTTTTTTTAAACCTAGTGCTGGTCTGGAGCAGATGACATAGGATTTAGGATCACTTTGCAAAGATTTCAGTAAGGAAGACACCGAGGTTATAGTGGGTGGGGCAGGTAACCGTACTGACAGAGATCCTGGGTACAGTATAGAGTGTGACCTGGAAAAGATTGCATCAGCATCGAAGCATACTAGGGTTGAGTTTGTATCTGTTCTTGGGCGCCATGAGCGACCTCTTTTCAACTCTTCTATCAAGAGAGTTAATTTGGAGCTGGGACGGCTGCATATGTCGGGTGCAGGGTGACACATTGGTGTGGTTCCTGCTGATTCTCTCAGTAGGTGGGATTATACTAGGTATGGTCTTCACCTCAACGGGAAGGGGAATTGTAAATTGGCTGGGGAAATAGCAGGAAAGTTAATGGGGGGAGGCACTGTCAAGAGTGGTAAAATACCACTGGTTATATGGTTCAGAAAAGACCCTTTTTTAGGGTAGGGAGGACAGAAAGAAAGCAAATTTTAAAAGAGGTTAGAACTAAGACAAACCTTCTGTTTGAGAAAGAAATCAAAAAGCATAATTCCAGCTTATTACATCAGCATAAACAGCTACTGGTTAAGAAATTTCAACAGTCAGCAGATATTTTAACTCTACCCAATTTTAAATCAGTCAATGTGAAATGTCAGCTATCTTTATTGCATCCTAATATTCGAGGACTGAGAAATAAAATTAATGAATTAACTATCAGCATAGATGAATTAGAGTCTTCAAACCCAGCTGACATAATCTGCCTCTCTAAACATCATGTGACCACTGGTATAGAACTTTTAAGTGTTACAGGGTTTCGGTTAGCATCTCACTTTTTTAGATCAGAAATGGAGAAAGGAGGAGTTGCCACATTCATCGGGAACTGTCATAAATTTAAGAACATAGACATTCATAAATTTTGCCTAGAACTGCATATGGAAGCATGTGCAACAGAATTAGAATTTCACAAAAAATACTTCATAATATTAAGTGTATATCGAGCACATGCAGGCAACTTTAAACTGTTCATAAACCACCTTGAAGCTGTACTGGCCCATTTAACAACCAAAAGCAAAGAAATAGTGGTTGCTGGTGATTTCAATGCAGATTTCCTTAAAGACTCTCCCAATAAGAGCTTATTTGAGTTAGTAACACTATCATTCAACTTAATTCCCACTGTAAAGTTCCTTACTAGGGCAGCCACTTGCTCACAAACAGCCATTGATAATATCTTTATAGAAAAGTCCAATGAACAAAATTATATTACAAAACCAATAGTCAATGGCCTCTCAGACCATGACATGCAGTTCCTTCTGTTAAATGTTAATACTGAACAGGATACAAAATCTGTTAAATCTGAGCTCAAGAGGGTAATCAACAAGCCAAAAATTGATTATTTTAGGACACTCTTCAGAGACATTCACTGGACTGATGTTTACAGTGCTCCTGGCAGTAATGAAAAATACACTCCTGGAAATTGAAATAAGAACACCGTGAATTCATTGTCCCAGGAAGGGGAAACTTTATTGACACATTCCTGGGGTCAGATACATCACATGATCACACTGACAGAACCACAGGCACATAGACACAGGCAACAGAGGATGCACAATGTCGGAACTAGTACAGTTATATCCACCTTTCGCAGCAATGCAGGCTGCTATTCTCCCATGGAGACGATCGTAGAGATGCTGGATGTAGTCCTGTGGAACGGCTTTCCGTGCCATTTCCACCTGGCACCTCAGTTGGACCAGCGTTTGTGCTGGACGTGCAGACCGCGTGAGACGACGCTTCATCCAGTCCCAAACATCCTCAATGGGGGACAGAGCCGGAGATCTTGCTGGCCAGGGTAGTTGACTTACACCTTCTAGAGCACGTTGGGTGGCACGGGATACATGCGGACGTGCATTGTCCTGTTGGAACAGCAAGTTCCCTTGCCGGTCTAGGAATGGTAGAACGATGGGTTCGATGACGGTTTGGATGTACCGTGCACTATTCAGTGTCCCCTCGACGATCACCAGTGGTGTACGGCCAGTGTAGGAGATCGCTCCCCACACCATGATGCCGGGTGTTGGCCCTGTGTGCTTCGGTCGTATGCAGTCCTGATTGTGGCGCTAACCTGCACGGCGCCAAACACTCATACGACCATCATTGGCACCAAGGCAGAAGCGACTCTCATCGCTGAAGACGACACGTCTCCATTCGTCCCTCCATTCACGCCTGTCGCGACACCACTGGAGGCGGGCTGCACGATGTTGGGGCGTGAGCGGAAGACGGCCTAACGGTGTGCGGGACCGTAGCCCAGCTTCATGGAGACGGTTGCGAATGGTCCTCGCCGATACCCCAGGAGCAACAGTGTCCCTAATTTGCTGGGAAGTGGCGGTGCGGTCCCCTACGGCACTGCGTAGGATCCTACGGTCTTGGCGTGCATCCGTGCGTCGCTGCGGTCCGGTCCCAGGTCGACGGGCACGTGCACCTTCCGCCGACCACTGGCGACAACATCGATGTACTGTGGAGACCTCACGCCCCACGTGTTGAGCAATTCAGCGGTACGTCCACCTGGCCTCCCGCATGCCCACTATACGCCCTCGCTCAAAGTCCGTCAACTGCACATACGGTTCACGTACACGCTGTCGCGGCATGCTACCAGTGCTAAAGACTGCGATGGAGCTCCGTATGCCACGGCAAACTGGCTGACACTGACGGCGGCGGTGCACAAATGCTGCGCAGCTAGCGCCATTCGACGGCCAACACCGTGGTTCCTGGTGTGTCCGCTGTGCCGTGCGTGTGATCATTGCTTGTACAGCCCTCTCGCAGTGTCCGGAGCAAGTATGGTGGGTCTGACACACTGGTGTCAATGTCATCTTTTTTCCATTTCCAGGAGTGTATAACACTTTTGCTAATAAAGTGCTTACCTTATTCGAGCACTGTTTTCCCCCAAAACTTACCAAGATTAGAGCAAATTCTACAAAGAAGCCATGGATTACTCAGGGAATAGGGGTATCTTGTAAAACAAAAAGAAAACTGTATCTGTCAATCCGAAACAGTTCCGATGTTGATGCTATAGCACATTAGAAGAAACATTGCGAAATATTAAAGACTGTAATACGGACATCAAAGCAAATATATTGCAAGGAGAAGATAGTCATATCAGATAACAAAATAAAGACAGTATGGGATATAGTGAAGGAGGAGACCTGTAGAACCAGACATGAAGAGGAACAAATAGCATTAAGAGTAAATGATACATTGGTGACTGATGTGTTTAGTGTTGCAGAACTTTTTAACAAACACTTTATAACTGTTACTGAAAAGATGGGGTTGTCAGGTGCAGTAGATGCTGCTATGAAATCCTCAGACCAGACATTTCAAGTAACTTCCATAATATGAATTTGACCCTCACTACCCCAACAGAAATAATATCCATCATAAAATCTTTAAAATCAAAAACATCTAGTTTGTGTGATGAAATATCAACAAAGTTAATCGAAGAATGTGGTTCTGAGCTAAGTAACATAATAAGCTATCTGTGTAACCAGTCGTTTATCAGTGGAATATTTCCTGAATGGTTGAAATACGCTGAAGTTAAGCCACTGTTTAAGAAGGGAGATACAGAAATAGCATCAAATTTCCGTCCAATTTCACGGTTGGCAGCATTTCCAAAAATTTTAGAAAAACTAATGTACAGTCGGCTTTATAACCATCTTATCTGAAATAATATACTGTCAAAGTCACAGTTTGGATTTCTAAAAGGTTCTGATATTGAGAAGGCTATCTACACTTACAGTGAAAATGTGCTTAAGTCATTAGACAAAAATTTGAAGGCAACTGGTATATTTTGTGATCTGTCAAAGGCTTTTGACTGTGTAAATCACAATATCCTTTTAAGTAAATTAGACTATTATAGTGTAACAGGAAATGCTGTAAAATGGTTCAGATCTCATATCTCTGGCAGGAAACAAAGGGTGTTATTAGGAAAGAGACATGTATCAAGCTATTAGGCATCATCCAACTGGGAACTAATGACATATGGGGTCCCACAAGGTTCCATTTTGGGGCCCTTACTTTTTCTTGTGTATATCAATGACCTTTCATCAGTAACATTACCAGATACCAAGTTCGTCTTTTTTTCCAATGATACAAACATTGCAATAAATAGCAAATCAAGTGTAGTCTTAGAAAGATCAGCTCATAAAATATTTGTGGACATTAATCACTGGTTCCTAGCCAATTCTTTGTCAGTAAACTTTGAAAAAACACTCTACATGCAGTTCAGAACTTGTAAGGGGTGTCCCATTAGTGTATGTCTAACATACAATGACAAGAAGATAGAAGAAGTGGACAGTGTTAAATTCTTGGGATTACAGCTCGATAATAAATTCAACTGGTAGGAGCACACCACAGAACTGCTGAAGCGCTTTAACACATCTCTGTCTGCAATGCGAATTTTGTCAGACATAGAGGATATAAAAATGAAAAAGCTGGCATACTACGCTTACTTTCATTCCATAATCTCATATGGGATAATTTTTTGGGGTAATTCACCAAGCCAAGCTATAGTTTTCTGGGCACAAAACGTGCAGTAAGAGTTATATGTTGTGTGATCTCAAGAACATCCTGAAGAAGCCTGTTTAGGGAACTAGGGATACTAACTACTGTTTCCCAATATATTTATTCCTTAATGAAATTGGTCATTAAAAATATATCACTTTTTCAAACCAACAGCTCAATTCATGGAATCAATACTAGAAATAAGAATAAACTTCACAAGGATTTAAAGTCACTTAGTCTTGTACAAAAAGGTCTGCATCATTCAGGAACACACATTTTCAATTACTTGCCAGTGGCCATAAAAAACTTAACAACCAATGAAATTCACTTTAAGAGAAGCCTAAAGGATTTATTGGTCGCCAACTCCTACTCCATTGATGAATTTCACAGTAAAAGCAACTGATTTATATATATATATATATATATATATATATATATATATATATATATATATATATATACAATATAACTTCTGCACAATTTCAGTACAGTAATGTGTTCATTGTAAATATGTGTGTGTGTGTGTGTGTAAGTACAGTCTAACTTCTGCACCATTTCAGTGCAGTAATGTGTCCATTGTAAATAAGTATAATAGTGGTTGTATAGCCTGTTTATTACCTTATTAATAAATAAAAAACTTTTATTTCAAATTCAGTGCATTAGTGTTTGTAAAATGACTATTTGATATAGTGTTTATTAAAAAATGACGATCATTCCACTTGGGACCTGTGGAATGGCACATTAGATTATTTGTTTTAGTTGTAAATATTTGTCATGTACTATTGTTTTTCTGACATGTTCCACATCCTGGAGGACCTCCTCACTACGGATCAATTGGAATGAAAGTAAATCTAATCTAAAAATCTAATCTATTAGGTAACCAAGCTCCTCATCAATCCACTACCTAGCTGCTGGCTATCGCGAGATAAAAAAGAAGTGTTATGTCTATATTCGAGATTAGTGTGGTACTGAATAAGATGTTTTTTCGAACTCAAGAAATATTGCAGAAGCTTCTGATGCATAGCTTTCCGAATATCATGTGAGAAACTTGCGAATTCGGCTTTGCATAAATGATATTTTCAGTAGCCATTCTAGATGGAATGGAGTAGGTCATTGTTGACGATACTGACGCGAGATAAACGTCGAGGCTCGTAAATCGTTGCGTCTTAAACTTCCTCAATCGCCTTCAGCTACAATATGGTCTTATTCATTCCAAGATTCCCTTCTAAGCTTTCATTTGCTTCATTTACTTCTATTAATCCGAGGGCGATTCCAACAAGGCTTGGAATGTGACGCACTGTATGCTGTCTTATTTTTAGGTGCGCTGAACATTCCCAGAACTTGTGGAATAAACCATAAATGGTCAAAGAATTTACCTACGACCAACCATGTGTCCTATTTCTAATTGACGCCATTTCACGATGGTTCACCTTATTATTTAATTGACTTGATTGAGTCATAAACCATAATTGGTCAAAGAATTTACCTACGACTAACCATATGTCCTATTTCTAATTGACGACATTTCACGATGGTTTACCTTATTATTTAATAGACTTAATTGTGTCGAAGCAGCATGTCATTAATGCTGAATTCGATCATTATAAGACTCAGCTATTTATGCATCTTCTGTCGTTCCCTAATCTCGAAATTATACATTAGTATCCTCATCGATGCAAATTCCACCTCTTCAATTAAATTAACAGTTTTAGTCTGTAGTTCGATTCTGTTATGTTTGAGACATTTTCATGAACCTTCGGCACAAATTTTCCATTTTACTGTACTTATATATGAGACGGGTGATAAAATAATTCTGAAACTGAAATGTAGTTAAATGTCGAAACAATTTCCTCACACATTTAATAAATATAGTGACGCAAAAATTATTATAGGCCACTGAAAATGTTTCAAAAATAAAAGAAGCAAAAAGCGTCTGACAACTGAGGAGCTTTTCGTATAATGGCACAGATATAATTAATATCCTATGAAGATACATAATTGCAGGAATATTCGTCTTACCAATCGCGTTTACTTCCATTTATCCATAATTAAAAAAGCTGCCGTATCTGTGGCCGAAGAGAAATTATGTCCAAGTCGCCATGAATACTGCTATTGTCATCAAAATCTGCACATGCCCCAGTACAACAGAGATAAGCAAACACAAATAGTTGCACAAGTTATCCAATAAATCATCAATTATGTACATGGAAGAGGGGTAGTCCTATAACTCTTCCCTGGGGCAACCCACACGTTTCCGTAGACTCTGAAGGCCATTTGCTTACAAAGAAACTGTGTCCTGTAATTCAAAACAGATTAGAGTGGAACACATCAGAACCTATGCTGCATGACAGGTCATTTGATAAGAAATGAATTTATTGAGAAAAACTAGCACTAGAAATCGATATCTAAGTATATCTGAAGTGGATCTGTAGTAGATGGGTGTAATGGACATTCAGGGAAGCGAAAACGTCTGTATGTATGCCATTTATACATAATTCTTATAAAAAAGTGAATCTTACGCTCTGCAACGGTGTGAGCGGTCTTATGGATATTCCTGACACATCAGATCTGTGTAGCGAGTATATTACTCGCACATGGATGTTTGTCTCTCAAGTGGAATGCAGAAAACTACGATTTCTTCATTATTTTCTTTGGTGGCTTCTAAGAATTGAAATATAGCACATATTATAATCTTGACAAATTAATAATAATCCTCTCCCGGGCGCTTATTCATATTCAATTAGAAGGAGAAAGAAGTTATCGATGTGTAAGGCTAAACAAGAATGCTGAAGATTGGATGCGTAGCTCGGATAACGGTTGAAGAGATATTTAAAGGAAACGGGAGGCAAGTTATTGGCTGCACAGCGATGCCCATGAATACATGAAGGGCTTCCATAAATTATTCGCTTACAGAGATCCCATTACGGCAAATATATGGGTAGCAAATTTTTCTAGTCACTCCTGTATCTATACAAATGTTGCATTGACTTCATTTACACGTGGAGTCCTGACAACTATGCGAATGAATGAAAAAAAGTGAAAACACAATGTGTTATTTCATTGCTATGAGTAGAAACTTGTTTTTCATTTACTACTAATTTCATAGCATTATATATTGCGTGGGGGGGGGGTCTATACCGTCTTGAGAGGAATTATCATTGCAGTATTCATTCAGTGACACGATTGTTATGAATACATCCAGCTACACAGCTATGTAAATTGCTTATATTTTATCTAATTCACGATGAGCGCATTTCAGCAAATTGTCATCATCAGGTGCTCTGTAAATACGCAAATAAGATGGTCTTAATATACTGGCCTTCTAACCACGATTTGAAAAGCTATAATATATCATTAGTTGTTTTATCTTACATGTAACATCGTTGCTGTCATGTTCTGTCTGTTTTAGAATTTTTGCTTTCTACCAGATGTACAGTGGAGTTGTATGTCAGATATTACATGTTTCCCATATATACTATTTTTCTGACAGCTTGGCTGACAGTGGGTTACCGATATTACATGTTTACATCATGATGATGATGAGGTCCCATACTGTGGGGAACGTTGGGAACGATGCGGGAGACCCACAGCGACGTACTAGGCAAGGTCCTTGTGGAGGTGGTAGCCTTCCTCCGAGTGTAAGGGGGATGATTGATGGTGATGATGAAGACGACCCAATAACACCCAGTCATCTCGAGGCAGGAAAAATCCCTGACCCCGCCGGGAATCGAACCTGGGACCCCGTGCAGGGGAAGCGAAAACGCTACAGCGAGACCACGAGCTGCGGGCACATGCTTACATAATTACCATTATAAATAAGTGATGTGAGATATTCGGTTGTTTACTATCATTTTATATAGGTTTGTTTTAATTACGTTTTTGCCTAAAGTTTGTTTTAGTTTTATTTGGGATTTTGGTTTTAGGTTTTTTAATTTTTACGTAATAGTTGTTGTTGTCTAGATTTATGTTGGTGTTCTGTCTCTGTTTTATACTACTTATGTTGTTATCACTGTTACTAAGGATCTGTGTAGTTTAGAGTCTCTCATTTTATTATTTTACCCGTTTTTCCGATTTATAATGTAAATAAGGTTTTCTATGTACTTTTTGTGCTTTAGGTCGCTTTGTTCATTCAGTAAACTTGTTGGACTACTGTATGCATGTGAATATATTTCTGTTTCCTCAAGGATGTTCATGAATGTTCCTTACAGATATCAGTACAAGGCACTACATAATAAAAGGATTTCTCGTGCTTCGTTTATGGGTTCTACATCGTGTTTCCCCGTTTGTTATTGTTGAAAAAATTTCGACGGCACGTTTTCGCTTTCTCTGGCGTGCTCTTTGTACCTAATTTTGAAGTTTTTAACAGTTTGCCCGATGTAGAATTTGTGGCATGCGTTACACGGTAATTTGTAAAGGCCGGGATTGTTGTGTATGGGGATTCTCAGGCTGCCTTTGTGAATTTTGTGTTTGTATTGAAATGCAAATGCGATATCAGTTTTGTTAAATAATTTGTTGATTTTCTTCGAGATGTTTCCTAAATATGTCGTGCTTACATATTTTGTTTTCATCTTTTTCGTTGTGTGTATGTTTAGTTTTCTTTCATTATGTGTATTGTGCCTTTGGGGGTCGTGTCGTATTGTGGTATAATTGTGTTACATCTTTTGGGTCATAATCGTTTAGTCAGGCTATGTATTCAAAGATTTTTATTCCCCTCAGGATTGTTTCATCTTCGAGTGGTAAATTTATTAATCTGTACTGCAATGTGTAGAATAATGCGAGTTTGTGGGCTTTTGCATGACAAGTGTGTGCATTGATAATACAGTCTGTTGTGGTAGCCTTTCTGTAAATTTCGAAGCAATGTTTGTTGTTAGTGTTCTTAATAGTCAGATCGAGGAAGTTAATTGTGTTGTTAGTTTTCTGTTCTATGGTAAATTTGACTTTTGGGTGCAATTGATTCCATGCTTTATGTATTTCGTCTATGTCAGTTAGATTACCGTCTATAAGCATTGAAGTGTCGTCTAAATATCTGTAATAGTATATGATTTTTTGATGAATTTTGTTTTTTGCTTAAAAAAATTTCTTCCGAGCTGTTATGAATATGTCAGCTATGGTTCCAGCAATATACATCCTACCGCAACTCCATCTTTTTATGTATATATTTTATAATAAAACTCGAAGTAATTTTGGTGTAAGACCAGTTTTGTTAGTTGGAAAATTTATGTAGTGCTTTGTACTGATATCTGTAGTACCTTGTACGATATTTCAGTAGGCTTCGTTCTATGGTATCTATTGTTTCCTGGATATCACACATCACTTCTTTATAATGGTAGCTAAGTAAACATGTAATATCGCTGATCCACTGTCATTCATGCTATCAGAAAAAAAGCATATATGAGAAACAAGTAATATCCTACATACTTGTACAACTCCACTGTACATCTGGGAGAAAGTATCAATTCTAAAACAGACAGGATATGACAGCAACGATGTTACATGTAAGACAAAACAAGTAATTATATATTATAGCTTCTCAAATCATGGTTAGAAGACCATTACATTAAGACCATCTTATTTATGTATTTACAGAGCACCTGACGATGGCAATATGCTGAAATGGGCTCATCATGAGTTAGATAAAATATAAACAATTTACATAGCAGTGTAGCTGGATTTATTCATAACGATCATGTCATTGAAATACATATTTTGCACTGTAAGTGCAATATTCAATGTTTAATTTTTTTACCTTCTGTTGTCAGTATTCTTATCGATTTGATAATAACACCACGACTTTCTCTCAAGGGACAATATTTCCAGCTGAAAGTAGCACACGCAATCAAGTATCATAGGCATTCATTGAATATATTCGAGACTCAGTGTCCCCACAATATGTTTCTGTACTACAATTCCTACTAGCACCATATAGCTCCTCTGTGATATCCCAACACAAATTCTACTATTCTGTCCCTTGTTTTGTAGGATTTATTCGGATGTAAATGTCATTGGAGGTACTACATAGATATTTGTTGTCTCCTCAATCTATTTAATTTTCAGCAACCTTGAGTAACATTTCTAGCTACAAATGTTCTCATTGTCTGTGCTAATCTGCTTATTACATCCTCCTTTTTTCATGCACAATGCCCTACTCTGCTTCATCTACTACACGTGACATAATTTTTGTAGGAAATTCGGATTATGCAGGTTACTACTACACTGAAATTTAATCCCAGTTTGAAGTCCTACTGTGATTTACCACATTCCTTTCGATTATCAAGTTTAACAGTGCAAAAGAATCACCGCCAAATGCTTTTACTGATCTGATCTCGTCCACTCTTATTGTACCCCTTATGGTTTGCAGACAGTGTAATACATCCAATTTTTTCTACAGCTTGCGGCTGTTTTCTGCAGATTTCCAACATATTACATTATTTTTACATTACCCTTGACCTCTTCCAGGTCAATAGGACGCGTGAATATCTCTTAGTTTTTCTTAAGCTTGCCCTAGTATCAAATGCAAGATTGACATTGCCACTCTGATCATGTTAGATGACGAGCAGTTTAGGAAATGTTGTGGAATAAATTCTCATTCGATTTTTCTGCATAGTATTGTAGTCATCAACCTCAGTGTGTGAAATTACAAGCCAATTCTTCAGTAGTTTTCTCAGCTATATGACTTAACTATCTTTGGGAATCATACTGTCCCGGAAAACCAATTGATGCTTCTGGTCACAGATTTTACTGACATGTAATAACTATTTTTCATCTCCCCGAGTCATTATTAAAATTCTGAAAGAATAATAACTGGGCCATCAACTTTGTTTGATCGCTAACTTTTCAAAGTTCTCTCATGCTCTGACCCTACAACTGGATCCTCTGTAGCCACTAATCGACAACCAATTCTTCTCGTTTTGCTGTATCATATTTTGATGCCCCTCACAGAGGCTGTTAATGTACCCTTCCAATTAGCTGTTCTCTCCGCTCCATCTTAAGGTGGAATTTTCGCTCCTTAAGTAGACACTTTTGCTTATAAATTCTCCAAAAATTATTTTGGTTTTTCTATACGCTGAATCTCACCTTCCGATTAACATATCATCTTATAATTTAGTTAGTATCTAAGGGAATAAGGGAGATAGTCGATTTCATGTTTCGGTGGTCAGTTGCACGATAAATCGTAATAATATGGAACGAGTCATTTTACGTTCTCTTCCGAGTTTAATTCGTTGGTATGGCTATGTGTTGAAAATAATAGGAATTCTTTTACGAAGTTGTCAATATGAAACATTTTCAGTTTGTTTTCAAATTGTACTGTGGAGTTTGTCAGAAATTTTATTTCACTGGGTAAGTGATCAAAAATTTGTATCACAACAAACTTCATGAGTGGATAAAAGTAATGTGAAGTAGTAGTCAGAAACCTCAACTCTTTAAACATTTGTCTACAAGATGATCATGAATGAGCACAACCCATTACCCTTATATCACTTTTTTGAGGAACGAAGGCTTCCTTTCCGAAAGAGGTTTCACCCCAGGACGTTGCTCTAAATGACACTATTGATAGAAAACATGTGAGGTGTGTCCGCTTACTTATTTGTTTCTCCCAAAGATCTCCAGTGATGATAAGTGCAAATGTGGTTGAACTAAGTTGTCTTAGAAATTCCAAAAAGTGCTTTTCGCAGTTTCCACCATATTAATTATACCCTCACCGTTTACACTTTACACTGGCGTAGTACCCATAGATGTGCAGAATCGAGTATGACGCGTCTTTTGAAAATTAAGAATGAGACCATTTGCAAAAAGCCCGTGAATGCTGTTTTGTTTTCTTTTCCTTATAATTCTGTTTACCCTTCTTCCGCAGCAGTGTTATAGGTTTCTTCTGTTGCTCAATCAACATTATTCTATATAGATTTTTGTGCCAGATTTCTGTGATTATACATTTTATGAGATTTTCGTTCCTCCTCAGTTGAACGTTGGTAACAGTTGACGCAGTATCTATGGCTCAGAAACGTGGTCCGCACACCAGCATTCTCCAGTACCTCATTAACTTCGTCTTTGTACCTTTTTGTCGATTCTCCTTATAAGTATGTTCTCAGCGTTACTAACTCATCCCCATCTCTTCCTGGGTACTCAATGGAATACAGATTATGATTGTGCAATCGCTGTTACGCCACGATTTAATCCAGCTGGTATCTTGATATGACTTCCAGCCCTTTTAAATTTTCCTTTGTCTTTGTGTATTTTTCTAATACTCTTTTACTATTACTAGCTGAAACTTATTCCAGCAGTCGAGAAGTCTTCTTTCCGTCTCGTACTGATTACCGAATTAGTGTTGTCCCTTACTATAGCGTTCCAATCCGCCATGATAATAACGTTTGCTATGTTTATAGATACCGTAGCCATTAAAAGTATAAATACAGGCTGATTGTAATTGAACTTTCGCTGCTTAAGAGGGCCCTAATGAATAACGAGTAACCACAGGACCACTAAACCTTGTGAAATCCTTTGTAAGGATAAGCAGTGAAGAAATAATGAATAGACTCTTGGAAGGAACGCGTTCCAATTTCAACATTACTTAATTGCGTACCATGTTCAGTGTGACGATTATCTGAATTGCTGAATAATGTGAAGTTCGTACAGATACAGTCTCACAACTGTTCACAGCAACGGTGAACAATGGAATGTTTAGCTACCGAGAAGCAACTCGCACACTGCTTGAAGATCGCATATTGCGTCCAGTATTCTCAGCCGTAGGGACAGTAACTTCTTCAACAATTTGTCCGTCAATTCACTGTTGTCGTCTCCCAGGAGCGATTCTCAGTTCGGCAGCTAATTATAATCTTTGAATCATGACCTATAGTCCCACCCCGGAAAAATAAACTCTCCATACTACTTTGAGGCGTCGAGACTTTGCTCTAATGAAACAGCTTTACGATTAAAGCACCGTTTACCTTGTCCAGACTCCAGCTGACTGTCTGAAACTCTAATACACACTGATGCTAGCGTTTCACAACTACATCGCCGTACCAGTACCGGCGCGTAACAGCCAAAAACGATACTTGCATTACTAACAACGCAGACCCTACAGCGCGCAGTCTGATCATCAGTCCCATTAAGTTCTGTCTACACTCTCTCAAGTAGTGGAAGTTTAATTATTACCATCCTGTAGATCTTTTTTGTGATAAAACTAGCAATAGGTTCTCCTGCTTACGGAGTATAGCCATCAGTTTAATAAGGATGTACACGATAATATATTATATAGGAAATGTCACACTTACTACAATGAGAAGGAATTCATTGGAAAAAGTAACATGGGATATTTCACAGGCTTAACAATCCTCCATCAGAACTTGCAGACAATAAAAGGTAAAAATACATCATGTTGTACTTAGATCTTCGGACTGCAATGTCTCTTGTGTCACTGAGCACTGGTGTAGAGATGCAGAAGCCGAACTCTTAGTACTGTTGTTGCATGCAGGGAAAACTATTACTGTAGGATTAATTCAACGAGTGGAAGATCTTGCACTTATTAAAGAAAAGAAATATATTTGAAAGCAAGACATCATGTTAATACACTAAGTGAAGATAAACTCTTTTGAAATATCGCTTGTTGAATTAACATATCTTGACGGCAACAAGAATTTAATCAGTTTGTATGTGTATCGGTCACCCGGTGGTGGAATGAAGAGTTTCTTCAGTAATTAAAGTTATTGAGTAAATCACGACTACAGATGTTATCATAACTTTTTGTGGCGACATAACACAAATCATAATAGTAGCACCCTCATAAATATCCTTGAAAGTTTCGGTCTGTCTCACCCTTGGTCAACATTGCAACAAGACTTACTGCAGTCACGACTATGTAGCCACAAATACAGAGAGGGTAAAGTGTGATGCAACTGTAAAAGGTCTTCGACTCTCACGACACTTCTGCCAAATAATGACAGTAAAGTCATCTAAGAAGTAAATCAATAAACTGCTGTCCTCCACAAGACATTTCTCAGAAATGAAAAAATAAGATTTTTCAACAGAATTAGCAAACCAATGTTGCTACATGTACAGAAACCAACGTAAACACGAAGTAATATAAATTCTCTACACTTTTTAAATTGAACTATGAAAAGGCATTTACCAATGTATTCCCATAATTAGGCAACGTTCAGCAAAAATAAATGTGTAATAACAGGTATTATGAAGTGCTCCCAGATTTTTAAGTACCTGAGCTGCATGAAAACGAATTATACTGAGTATGACTACTAAAATTTCCGTTATAGGTTCAAAAAGGTTTACAGAATAGTTCAGATCACTGCCAAAATATCATTTATTAACAAAATATTATACATTGCAAGGAACAAAAGGTAATTAGTCTGGGATGTCATCAGACAGGAAACAGGAGAGAGAAACAAAAACTGGGAAGGCGATAAAGTGACAAATGATGCACACAACCTAGAAAACAAAGAGAATGAGATTTTTAAAAATATTACAAAGAAATTACAACAGCAGCTTCCAAAAACATATATAACAAATGTAAATAATAATAACGGACTATATATAATGAAGTTAGTACCAACTGCAAGGCATGAGGTCAGTTTAGTGCACATAATCTAGAAAACAAGGAGTCAGTAAGCTTAGACGAAGTACTAATAGGTGTACTGATTATGCGTTCTCCCTTAACATACACAATAACTGAGTCATTTACAGTACATTATTTTTGTCGTTCGTGTGTGTATTGTTACCTTATAAAATAATGTGTTTATAGCTTGCAGTGAATGATTGTTGAGTACAAATGAAGAATGTAGCACTACCTTTTACATTATCAAAGAGCGTCGTTATGAAACGTGTTGTGCAACAGGGGTATGTCGAATCAGTTAGCCCTGTTTCAGGGGGAATAGCCTTATGTTCAGAAGGATAGGAGTGCCACTCATCATCCAGCCATCCTGATGTAGGTTTCCTGGGTTTTCACGTAAATGCCTTGATGGATACTGCTAAAGGGCCACAACAGTTTTATTTACCTGTCCCATCCTTTCTAAAGCAGACATAACAGTGTAAGGTTATTTATATAACAATTATGTTACTATTGTTGTTCTTAAGTTTTAATACGATGATATGTCCTATATCCTAGTAAATATGATCAGTAGATGAGTAAAACTGTGCCTACTTCTACTACATGTACTACTACCTCTGCTACCAATACTTTACTACTGTTATTCACTCAGCTGACTTTTATACTCTGCATATGTGCTCATCTTGTGCTGTGATGGCAGTTTGCATTTACAAACTATTTCTAGTATGTTTACAGTCAGAAATTAATTTAGATCAAACATATTCGCGGCGTTGGAGAGCCTTAGTAATATTCATATGTAAACTGGTACTGAAACAATCGTAATCTTAAAAACTTTGCCGTCAAAATGAAAATAAAATTACGAGCTGCACAGTTACCTAAAAATAGCATCGCAGCATACAGCTGTTTATTAACTGGCTTAATTAAATAAAGATTGTAGATTTTGTGTCTGAAATTGAAATATTATGACGAGCCCCCGGAACTTTCACAGTGTCAACTGGTATACAATGGCAGTTAATTCTCATGTCAAACTGGAGTTATAACATTCCTTCTATCTTTTATTGATATTTTGTGTTATTTTAATTGTGGCGTGAAATTTTTTCAATTTTTGCGGCCGTGTGGTCTTTCGTTCTCTGGTTGGGAATGAGGAATATCAAAATGAACTTGCATTGTGGAGTATAGCAGACTGCGAACGTGAACCTCAGTATCGATTAACAGTATATAGGAGAAACTGCATATATTTGAAATGAATATTTACATAAAGTGCCATATCTTGTAAGCTTACATGTAATTGCCTATTAGAGTTTCTAACCAAGAAATAGTGATTAATGGGGGATACATAGACAAACGTGTCTTGTGTGTTTCAAACACATACTGAAACTATCTTCGATCATTGTAATCATTTTCATGAAAGAGGTACACGAAAGAAAAAATTCGACAAACGAATTGTTATCGTTACTATTATTAATATTATTTTTATTACTGTTATTATAATTATTGTTATACGTAGTGGCTCCATAATGTAGGTACTATTTACTCATCACTAATACATTTAGTTATTTTATCATAAGTAATTTGCCTTCTGACTACATTGGAGATTGAAAATAGAGGAATGTTACAATTCTTACAGTCGAGATATGTTCTGGACACAGTCATAAGTTGTATTTACTTATCGCTTGTACATTTATTTGAAAATAACTAATTTGATTCATAGCCGCATTTGAGACTGAAAATAAAGGGATGGTACAGTTAGTACAGCTAAGATATATCCTGGGCACCTTAGTTGCCTTGTGGAGTCAGAACGAAGTCCTACAGTTTCTCATGCTGATTGAACTTTAGGTACAACTACGCTTCACACGAGATTATTTCGTGCTACTAATCTGAAACTGAACGATTATGACGAGATAGGAGATAACAGCTGCTGCCATCGACGAGAGTATTGAGAGGTCGATGGTGAAGAGCCCACAGGCCGTGAAACGCGGTCGGCGGTGCTGCACCTGTTGGAGGAACAGCTGCAGCTGGATCCTCAACTGGTTGGCCCTGGAATCGTCGCCTATGGGAGCAAGCAGCGCCTTGAGCAGCAGGTCTGCAGTGCGGGACGCTTCATTGGCGATGGCGCTTGCTGACCACGTGGTAGCCACCACGCATCCAGCACTGAAGAGTAGTGAGAGAGCCAGTAGCATTGTGAAGGGTGCCACTCCCTCATCCATATAATCCTGCAGAAGATGTTAGTTTAAATCCCTCTACCGCAGACATTTCACCATTTGTTTTCGGTGATGACTAAATTATCTTAGTTAAATCAATAGTGATATAGATTTTAGATAACAAAGTGAATCAAAACGTACACTGACAGAAGAAGAAATCGCAATACCAAGAAGGAATTTTGAGGCATAAAAGAAAGACTGTAGGCGTATTTCTTCATCTGAAAGATGACATCTGTTCAAATTTAGCTCGAGTTGCGTAACAGTGGTGCTAATACCGCCAATATGAGGTGGCAAATCAGATTTGCTTTAAATACACGCTGTAACGGCCGTGAGCGTTTGTTACCTTTCAGATCGTACCTGGCCTGTAAGGGTCTTGTAACAAGGCTACCAGAAGCTGGATGTTCCTTCCGCGATATTTCAGAAAGAAGTGGCAGGAATGTGGACACTGCACATGATTGCTGGCAGCGATGGTCATGAGACTGTATGGCTGCAAGAAGGCCAGGCTCCAGACGGCCATGTTATACTACTGAGAAGAAGAAAAACGTGTTCTGCTTATGGCTCTGGTGCATCGTACTGTATCTGCAGCAGCTATCTAAGGTGCAGTTGGCACTACAATGAGACGACGAAATGTTACAAATCTGTTAATTCAAGGACAGATCGCAGTCACTGACACCAGACAACCAAAATTTTCGACTTAATTAATGTCAAGTGAGAGCCCATTAGAGGGCGGTGTGACGAAAGCTGGTTCTGCCTCCACACCAGTGATAACTGTTTGTTGGTTCGAATGAGGCAAGTTGAGGGCCTGCATCCAACTGGACCTTGTGAGGTTACAAGGGATACTGTAATAGTATAACTATTTGCTGGATGTGGTAATATTTACTGTGGAAGAACAGTTGGGGTGTAGCAAGCAGAGGTCACTGTATTTTTGGAGTCACCTTCTTGATAACGAGAGGAGTCAGCATATAACAGATTTACATTAAATTACTTAGTTACATAATTGCCTATTCTCAGTGCATAACTTGGTACATACGTGAATAATGTAAGGTCTGCCTGTCTTGCTAATCACTGGATTTGCTGGGTGTCTGTTCACTGAAACAGGAGTGCTCCATATACATAAGAGCTCTTCAAACTAGTTCAAAACTCAAATTTAAAGCATAGTAGCAGGGATACTATTTTGGACATTAAAGAACATGTTTTATATAAAATTTAAGTTGTAAGGATCTTTGAGAACCTCTGCATAGTAAATTATTGACTTTTATTGTGAAGGTACTGTTCACTTATCGATCTATGTAGAGCAAAGTGAGTATTTCATGGGCCACACCTTTTAGGAAAAGACGTGATTAAACAAAAGAAGAGGGGTGAAACTGCCAAACAGTTCAGTGCCCTTAAATATGTAAATAATCTGATGATTGTCTACAAAATAATATAAGAAATTTAGTTTTACGTATTTTAATACTGTAACATTGCAAATGCATGATGTCCATGTTTAAAAACAATATATTTGACTACTGTTGTGCCACGTGACCGGACAGGATAGGGGACAAACGTCGATATCTTTTGATCGTGGTCAGTCGGTGCGGTAAAGTCTGTGCGGCCAAGAGCCGCCGACATAGTATCACGTGGCCATCAGTTTGTTTTGTGGATGTGATTTAGTAAAATAAAAACGTTTTCATTCTAAACTGTTGTCGGTGTAAATCATTTGTGAAGGATCGTGATTTAGACAAATACTAGAATTCATTCTCTGCTGCCTATTTGCTCAATATAGAGCGCGAATGCAACTGTGCACAACCGAACCCCTTTTGCAGACGAGTCATGATAAATAGTTGTGTACAAGCCCGAGTGAAGTTGCGATCTACACCTGGCTTTATGATCTGGTGTGCGATTTCATATGACAGCAGGAGCACTCTCGTGATCATCACACGCGCCCTGACTGCAAATTTGTACACCACTCTGGTGATCCGACCTATTGTGCTTCCATTCGTGATCTACCAATATTAATCAGTTAAAAATGTCATAACTCTACATTAATTGTTATCTGATACTGCGTTTATGACCATCTGCGTATTTAAATGATTTAGTTATGTGAAAAATGCACCATCATCTTCGTTTAAGGCAATGTACGCTCTCACATTCATTGCAGAAAAAAGGAACCTCTTGCATGACTGGACTCATTGTAATGAATGGAGAACGAACCGCAAATTATTGGATATCTAGTTTTCCACTGGAAAGAGACATTAACTTCATGTTTGGGACTGTATTAAAGTTAGGGATGTACACATTAACAGATAATGTAATGTTCTTGACTGTATATGTTGCATTAATTTTATAACGGTGTTTGTCCTAGTGCGACACTTGACTGCTAGTTTTCAGGGTATTGAATGTGATACTACAGCTTGGATGTGTGCCAAAGTTTATGCTTCTGAGCGTCACCGCCGCTAAGGACGAAATTCCATATCAATCGAGACCAAAGACACGATGATCACAGACTACTTATCGTTTGTTGTGAGTAACGTGTCCTGCCAATGTACTTCGAAACTTGGTCGCAACTGTGACAGATTTCAACTACACTACTGGCCATTAAAATTGCTACACCACCAAGATGACGTGCTACAGACGAGAAATTTAACCGACAAGAAGAAGATACTGTGATATGCAAATGATTAGCTTTTCAGAGCATTCACACAAGGTTGGCGCCGGTGGCGACACCTACAACGTGCTGACATGATGAAAGTTTCCAACCGATTTCTCATACATAAACAGCAGATGACCGGCATTGCCTGGTGAAAGGTTGTTGTGATGCCTATTGTAAGGAGGAAAATTGCGTATCATCACGTTTCCAACTTTGATAAGGGTCGGATTGTAACCTATGGCGATTGCGGTTTATCGTATTGCGACATTGCTGCTCGCGTTGGTCGAGATCGAATGACTGTTAGCAGAATATGGAATCGGTGGGTTCAGGAGGGTAATACGGAACGCCGTGCTGGATCCCAACGGCCTCGCATCACTAGCAGTCGAGATGACAGGCATCGTATCCGCATGGCAGTAGCGTATCGTGCAGCACCGTCTCGATCCCTGAGTCAACAGATGGGTACGTTTGCAAGACAACATCCATCTGAACGAACAGTTCGACGATGTTTGCAGCAGCATGGTTCAAATGGTGCAAATGGCTCTGAGCACTATGGGACTCAACATCTGTGGTCATCAGTCCCCTAGATCTTAGAACTACTTAAACCTAACTAACCTAAGGACATCACACACATCCATGCCCGAGGCAGTATTCGAACCTGCGACCGTAGCGGTCAGGCGGTTCCAGACTGAAGCGCCTAGAACCGCACGGCCACGCAGCAGCATGGACTATGAACGTGGATTTTGTTGGCTTTCACTGATCTCAGTAGACAAGTTCCAACTCCTTTTCTTGGACATAAATGATGGTAGTGTAATATGCTCAGCTTTCTCAGTCTGATACATTTTTCAATTTCGTTTCTTATTAATTGGCGAATTGCACTTTCAGCCAAGTTTTACTAGCTTTAAGAAAAGTGTTACACGACAAAATTGGTAACGAAACTTGAGATTAAAATATTTTCCAATCTGGAACAGCCGGCATTACGCAGTTCAAAATGGTTCAAATGGCTCTGAGCACTATGGCACTTAACATCTATGGTCATCAGTCCCCTAGAACTTAGAACGACTTAAACCTAACTAACCTAAGGACATCACACAACACCCAGTCATCACGGGGCAGAGAAAATCCCTGACCCCGCCGGGAACCGAACCCGGGAACCCGGGCGTGGGACATTACGCAGTCACGTGGACGTGTGGCCAGCCGTCAGTTCGATAGAGTTAAAGTTTGAACACCGTTACTGCGTCAGAAAGACAGCCATCTTGTCACTCTTAAGCGAGGCACCGAGCAAATGGCCAGAAAATGGTAGGAACAGTGCAAACTTTCATACGAAATACTGGCTAAGGCACTAGAACGTCTAGCAAGAGTTTGACTAAGGCCCTATAACACATTTGTTGAGCTAATGTAGCGGAGATGAAGACCGCTGACGAGTCAGGAAGAGTAAAATCAATTCCGACGTCACAAATGTCGTCGTAGAGCGAAGCCTCTCCTCAACGACGTAAATACTCCGCTCCCACTACCTTTTGGCACTTCATCAGCAAGATCGATGGCTCTTATGTCATTCGTCCACGATTCTCTGTTCACAGCGTTCTAGCAACTTGTGTGTGCGATTGTTCTAGTGTTGGTCTTGCACCTGCTGCTCTATGAGACGATCAGTGATTTGAATCCATGGCTGATGCTGTCCGGCTTCCTATACTGACGTCGAAAATGCTTTCACTGCCGACGGTTAGTCAGAGGGTCTAATAACACGGCTTCGGGCCGGAGCAGAAGCCCTGAACTCCAGGTGTGTAAGGCTACTGTACCTGTGGGGTACGTCTAGCATTCAACACGACCTACGGCATCCGACATCGCGGTTCACATGAGAGTGACTAAGTGCTACCTGAAGAGCCTACCTTGCAAACAGACAGCAGAAAAGCCGCATCAGAATGTCATCCACTTCCACTCGAAGCTGATGAAGTGTTCTCGGTAGTCTGAGTCCATTTTTCGATTCAGCGGATTCTTCTCCCTTCTACGTACCAGTTAGTCGCGCAAGCAGCAACAATGACTTGTTTTACAGTAATGGTTCTGAGCACTATGTGACTTAACATCTGAGGTCATCAAACCCCTAGAACTTAAAACTACTTAAACCTAACTAACCTAAGGACATCAGACACATCCATGCCCGAGGCAGGATTCGAACCTGCGACCTTAGCAGTCCCGCGGTTCCGGACTGCAGCGCCTAGAACCGCACGGCCACCGCGGCCGGCTGTAGCGCCTAGAACCGCTCGGCCACACCGGCTGGCTTTTACAGTAATAAATGGAATAATTTTGAATATTGTATTATTGCCGTTACTGAAGCAGTGTAGTTCCTGGGTCTGCATCCCGATCAGTTATTAGGATTTTCCAAGCTGTCGGAGGGCTGCTGCTGCAAATGAGTCAAGAGAAGTGCTTCAGCCCAGCGCCAATAATAGCTGGATGCCCTCCACTGATCTGGAGCGCCAACGATACACCTGGAGTGAGTACGCTGATATGGTTGGTGCGTCCTACGTAGCGCACCACAATGGACAAGCTGAACACCGGGTTTATCAACAACACTATCCTAATCGCCGTATCATACGACCTTTGCTTCTGTGTACCATCGTCCCGTGAGACCGGGTCACATAGCAGATTACCTGGACAGGGACGCCGTCGCACGGTAAGAACGCTGCAATTTCAGGAAGCTGTCTTGCAGCAAGTGGAGCGGGTTCCTTCAGTCAGCACTCGTGCAATTGTACGTAACATTTGGACGAATCAGACGAATGTAAGAACAGTCCTTCGAGAGCATTTGTTACGATCATTTCACTTACTGCGTGTCCACAACCTGGAACCAGTTGATTATCCACCCAGAGCACAATTTTCGTAGTGGTACCTGGAACAGTGTGAAATGCATCCTACATTTCCATCCTGTGTGTTGTTTACCGATGAAGCAACGTTCTGATGTGATGGAGTCTTCAACATGGGCAATTCGCATGTTTGGAGTGAGGATAACCTACATGCCACAGTTACTAGCGTTGATCAAGTGCGGTTCTTCGTTAATGTGTGGGTCGGTGTTGTTGGGGACTGTTTAATTGGACCGTATCTGCTACCTACGCCATTAAATGACAGGCACTATTACAATTTTCTCGCCAGAGCATTGCCAGAATTGCTGGAAGACGTCCCGCTCTCTACAAGACAAGGCATGTGGTTCCAACATGACGTGGCGCCGGCACATTTCAGTCGTTGTGTGCGTTGGTTCCCGGACTGACGATTCCCAGAAACGTGGATTGGCAGAGGCGGTCCCGTACCATGGCCTGCTCGATCCCCAGATATGTTCCCTCTGGATTGTGTGGGGAGGGGTGCCCAACCTTGTTTATGCAACTCCTGTTGCATCAAAAGAGGATTTGGTTGCCCGGGTAGTAGTAGCAGCAGCAGCAGGAACAATTCAGGATACTCCAGGGGCTTTTGCCCGTCTCAGACAGAACCTGATCCGACGGTGTAACATTTGTTTACGTGTCTACGGAGGCATTTTTGAAAATCTACTGTAATTGAAATTGTATTGTGTCAATGTGTTGTCTCTTAGTCATAAAAAATGGAAAAAGTGTTTGTTGGTTTAATTAATTTGCCGCCAGAAAAATCTTCCCCTACCGGTTTAAATACTACTCGTAGGCAAAAGTGACTTCGGGGAAAAGTATTTGTTTTGATGTCCCATACAACCTCCCAGAGTTTGCCGGTTTAAACACTTTTCACCTTGTAGATCAAGGCCACCGGTAGATATATCGCGTTTCAAGGATAACAGTCGGTAAGAATTATTTTATGTTCGTAGCTCGGGCAGCTGACTTATTATCGGAAGTTCATTGGTATAAAAAAGAAAGATAAATGGCACAGACATGACACAAACACGAGCATTTAGCGTTAAAGAGGTGACGGACGCCCTTGCATATAACTTTTCGGATTTTTTGGGGAATAATGAACAGCAGAAATTTCATTAAAAAAACTAACTAAACAAGTACAAAAATTACTGGCGTAACAGCGGCATCAATCGGTAGTGTGTGAGACTAAAACCGCAGGAAATGCAGCTTCGTCATTCACTGATCCTTCAGTTTCACATCTATTAACTCCCTTCTCGGGGAAACAACAGAGGATGTCAATGTCTTTATGGGTGGTGCACGAGTATTATCCATGGTCACATGAGCAAGTTTCGTATCATGGGTGAGTTAAAAATCTATAGCGCATATATTGAAGTGCTAAATGAAGTATCTACATTCAACGCGTTAGCAGAGGTATTTTTGCCAGAGGTACAGAAAAAAGTACAGTACACGGTTTTTTTGGAGAGAAACGCATTGGTTTTCTAAAGACTGTGAATGAAACAGTGGAATCAGTCTCTCATAGAGTACGCAAAATTTACACACAGGCCAATAACCTGAAGCACAACCAATATGCGTACAGAGCCTTCTCAAAGAAGCGGAATATAGAACGTTGTAAGTGTCTCCAGAGGGATCCACCCAGATTTTCTACAACAGGTGCAAATGGAAAATTCTGAGGATTCAGCTACGGCAGTTCACATCACCACACATTTACAAGAAGGTGGCGTACTGAAAGAAAATATTCAGATGTATCAAAAATTGTCAGCTTTATGGTCAACAGGGGCATAATTTCCCACCTGTACGGGCATAAGGCTTGGGGTTAGGTATCCAGGAAGTAAGACAAGAACATTGCGAAAAAGGAACAATTAAACGTAGAAGGGAATATTCCTTCTGTCGGAAAGCATTCCTAGTAAGTCACAGCATAGTAAAAATGCACTGAGAGAGTAGATAAATAAGTAGATATATATGTTTTTTGTTTTTAGTAGATACTGGGACATACATATCGGTTGTGAGTCTGGATCTCATGTACAAGCGGATACTGAAAAATTAAAGTCACAGATTTTGTACACTAGGTGATAACAAAACAGATTCACTCGGACAAAACAGCTCAAGAGTAGGAAACACATGCTTCCAGGAACAAATGGAAGTGTTGCCAACTGTGGGACAGAAATTTTCTACAATACTAATATTAGACCTCCTGGTTAGGTGTCAGTGTCAATTTGTATCCAATGGCTGCAATAGCTGCAAATGTCTCTGTATACATCGAGCAGGTACAGGAAAGATAATTTGGGCTGTGACAGACATAAGCACTCCCCAACTAGCTTTATGTTTAATGGAACCTCTCCCAAGTAACGACATAGTGGATGAACACTGATGTTTTATACGAAGAAGTATACCACATGCTACGGAAATAAAAGGCCCAGTTACGCTGCCAGTAAGCCTTAATGATTTCGGAATGAACGAAGTAAATCATTCGAAGAGATTTCTAGTAACTACACTGCAGGTACTTCATGAAGAAGCCATTAATACGTCAAAAGTATACAACAACCTTAAAGAAATCGTCAGCACGGTTGTGTTAAGCAAGAGGGTTAGTCGATGAAAGGCTAATAATCAACTGACGATGAAGTAATTTTTTTGGTACAGAGTCTTGCTTGGTTCTGAACGTCCTTCATCAGTCACCTCCATAATACCACTTCATATTCCAACATGCAGTCATGCTCCACTGAACCAGAAACTGTAAAAGTTACCAAAATATCTCCAGCACTTATTAGAATAACTCTAAGGTCAATATCATAAAGAAAGTGTAGTATAGGACAATGGAAGTTCTTGGTCAGCCAGTAATAATTTTGAAAAGTCACACGACAGAAAAAGAAAGTGTAGATTCCGTTGTGATTATGGGTTTTTAAATGAAGAATTGTAAGTGATTTATTTGCTATTCTTAAGATAACTGACACTTTGGATAAATTGATGAAAATGTGTCCTTTCTACGATAGATTTAAGGAGTGCGTATCACCAGCTTGAAATGTGCCCAGAAGATAGACCGAAAACTGCTTTGACAACATCATCCAGCCACTTCTAGTATTGCAGAACGGCCAGAATCAGTTAAGGAAATGAAATTAGAAGCTGATAATAGCCAGATTGCTACACAATCTAGTGAAAAGCTTGGGAGATGCACATGAAGCTTTTCAGTGCGTGTTACAAATAGTCCATCGATAGTTAAAACAAGAAAAAGTATGGTCTATTTAGATGACATCATCGTTTTCTTGGAAGATCAAGATAAGCATGCAGAACACCGAAGTGAAGTAACTGATAGACTGAAAACAGCTCGTCCGACATTAAGCATTGATGAATGTCATTTTTCCCAGCCACAAGTTACTTACCTAGGCCAAATTGGAGTACGGACAGACCATCTTCTCATTTCAGCTATACATGAGTTTTCAATGCATCAGAGTGTTAAGTAATAGCAGTCACTTCTTGGATTGGCAAATCATTGCTGAAAATTCGTGAAAGGCATTGTCATAATTGCACAGTCATTGACTAGATTATTGAAGACAGGGGCTACAGTTCAGTGAAGATCGGAATGTCAAGTTCCATTTCAGAACTCGAAAGTGACATTGACTTCATATTCTGTATTTTTTCCGATTTTTCTAAAGAATTTATATTGAATGTGATGCGGACCTGTAAGGCTTAGGGCACCATTTTATGTCAGACTGCAGGTGGTCAAGAAAAACTGGTAGCTAATGCATCTCACCAGCTGAATAAGACTGAGAGCAGTTACTCCAATACAGAAAAGGAGAAGTTACTTCCGATATATGGTATTCCATGATTCCGTTGCTATATATTTAAAATTAAATTTAAAGTCATTGTGGATCATGTGTCCTTGAAGTGATTATTAGTACTAGAAGACACTTCAAGTCGATTAACAAGATGGGCACTGAAACTGAGTGGGTTTCGGTATGAATTATATGACGGCCCAAAGGCTCGGAAAGAGCAATTCGGAACTGCACGACTTGCGGGTGTTCGAGGAGTGGTGTGGCCAGTGTCTTCAACACGTGGCGAAACCAATATTAAACCACATCCAGACGACGTGGGGTTGGGTGGCCAAACCACATTCGGGGTCTCGGACGTCACAGGCTGGACAGACTGGTAAATCGGGACAGGTGGCGAACTGTGGCAGAGCTAATATCAGAGTTCAATGATTGGCAGAGAATAAGATTGTCTCAACACTTCTTACGATGGGCCTCCGCAGCTGATAACACAAGCATGTGCTAATGTTAACACCACGATATCGGCAACTATGACTGGAACGCGTGTGTGACCATCAGCACTGGACGTTGTCGCAGTGGTAGAGCCGTGAACGGTCTGATAACGCCCAATACCTTCTACATCATACTGATAGGAAGGGGCAAATCCGTCGTCTTCATGAGAACAGCGCCTTGCACCTGCACCGTGGGGCAGAAACAAGCTGGAGGCGGCATCATTATGCTCTGGGGAAAATTCATGTTGCCATGCATGGGTGCAGTGGAGCTCGTGCCAGGCACCACGAGGACCAAGGGGTACCGTACATTGCTAACAAACCACGTACACTACTTCGTGTCGATCCTTACAGCAGTGGCATTTCTGAATTAGATTATGCGGCATGCCACAAGACCAGCAGTGTGACAGGGTGGTTCAAGAAAGAGAGGGGAGGGTTCCAACTGATGCGATGGTCCTCATCTCGCCAGATCTGAGCCTAATGGAAATCATCTTTCATATGATTGAATGTGTCGCTAGAGTACATCCCCCTCCCCTCCCTGCCTCCCCGGAATTTACTGGAATTAGGAGCCATGTGTGTGCAGATGTGGTGATAACTCCCTTCCGTCACTTATTAAGGCCTCATTTTTTCCATGCCACGACTCGTCGGTGCTGTTATCTGTGTCAATGGAGGTGATTCAGGGTACTAGGTACTTGGCCGTAATGTTCTGGCTGATCAGTGTACAGTTTCCAGTTGCATGTTTAGAAAGTTGTCAGATGGAAAACTATCAACAATGAGGAGTAAGTAAAAACTAATGGAGTGTTACTTGTGTCATACAAGAGAGATATATATGTTATCATGTTAGAAAGAGGTGTTAAAAATGGTGCCAAGGAGCTTGTCACCACTTGTCCAGCACAGGTAGCGCGGACTGACAAACTATCGTGTTCCTAGGAACTATGGAAGCACCACCGTGCAAAAAGTAGTATCAACTCCGCAGCTACATTTTCTGAGCATTGGTGGTCACCACTTACATTCTATGTTTTCTCCTGAGACAGCAAAAATAAACTGCTACGATAAAAAGACGTTTGTGAAACTGATAAAATTAGAGGTAAAACAAAGTGGATTATAAGTGACACTAAGTCTTATATAGCGAGAAAAAAGTTTCTTCAAGCTATGATTATACAGTAGGTACCAGATAAGCACAGAAACTCGACGGATCCTGTAATTGCCGGAGAAATCCTTTAGCGTGTTACCCACGTATAAACTAATCTTCCAAAATAACGCCTTAGATCCCACTTTACTACGGACAACAGATGTGTAAGTCATTGTCGGAAAGGACAAAGTTGTGTGGATAAAACCTTACAGCATGTTCAGAGATATCAAGACAACCATTAACAAAATACCATGACAGTCAGTGTATCAATCACCAGTGTTATGATGAGAATAGCTTATATATGCAGTCTTCTTTGACTTCAGGAAGTCAGTGTTGCAGGATTTATTCGGCTGTAAATGTCATCGAAGGTACTACAGAGTTATTTGTTGTCTCCTCAATCTATTTAATTTTCAGCAACTTTGAGCAGTATTTCTAGCTACAAATGCTCTCATTGTCTGTGCTAATCTGCTTGTTATATCCCACTTGTTTCGCGCATTATGCCCTACTCTGCATCATGTACTACACGTGACATAATTTTTGAAGGAAATTCGGATAAATCTGGTTACTACTACACTGAAATTTAATCCCAGTTTGAAGTCCTACTGTAATTTACCACATTTCTTTCGATCTTGAAGTTCAACAGTGCAAGAGAATCACAGCCAAACGCTTATTCTAAACTGAGCTCGTCCAGTCTTATTGTACCCCTCATGGCTTGCAGACAGTGTAATTTACCCAAATTTTTCTACAGCTTGCGGCTGTTTTCTTCCGATTTCCTACATATTACGTTATTTTTACATTTCCCGAGACCTCTTCCAAGTCGATAGAACGTGTGAATGTTCCTTTATTTTTCTTAAGCTTGCCCTAGTATCAAATGCAACAATGACTTTGCCACTCTGATCCTATGTTAGATGACGAGCAATTTACCTTTAGGAAATGTTGTGGAATCAATTTCTCATTCCATTTTTCTGCATAGTATTGGAGTCATCAATCTTAGTGCATGAAATTACAAGCCAATTCGTCAGTAGTTTTCTCAGCTGTATGCCTTAACTACGTTTGGGAATCGTACTGTCAAGGAAAACCAATTGATGCTACTGCTCACTGATTTTATTGACGTGTAATAACTATTTCTCATCTCCCAGAGTCATTATACAAAGTTTGAAAGAATATTAACTCGCCCATCAACTTTCTTTGATCGCTAACCTTTCAAGGTTCTCTCATGCTCTGACCCTAATCGGATCCCCTGTAGCAACTATATCGATATCCAATTCTTCTCGTTATGCTATAGCATATTCTGTTGCTCCTCATAGACGCAGTAAATGTACTCTCCCAACTAGCAGCTCTCTTCTATGCATGTCAAGGTGGAATTTTTGCTCCTTATGTAGACACTTTTGCTTATAAATTATCGGAAAACTATTTTGGTTCATCTATACGCTGAATTTGACCTACCGATGAACATATCAGTTCTAATTTAGTAAATTTGTAAGGGAATAAGGGAGCTAGTTGATTTCATGTTGCCGGCTGCGGTGGTCTCGCGGTTCTAGGCGCGCAGTCCGGAACCGCGCGACTGCTACGGTCGCAGGTTCGAATGCTGCCTCGGGCATGGATGTGTGTGATGTCCTTAGGTTAGTTAGGTTTAAGTTGTTCTAAGTTCTAGGGGACTGATGACCACAGCTGTTAAGTCCCATAGTGCTCAGAGCCATTTGAACCATTTTTTTGATTTCATGTTCCGTTGGTCACTTGCACGACAAGTCGTAATAATGTGGAACGAGTCATTTTACATTCTCATCCGAAATTAATTCGTAGATGTCGCTACATGTTGAACATAATACGAATTCTTTTACGAAGTTCTCAAGAAGAAACATTTTCAGTTTGTTTTCAAATTGTACTATGCTGTTTGTCAGAAACTTTATTTCACTGGGTAAGTGATCAAAAATATGTATCACTAAAACTTCATGAGTGGATGGAATTAATGTGAAGTAGTAGTCAGAATACTCAACTCTTCAAACATATGTGTACAAGATGGTCATGAATGAGTACAGCACATTATCCTTATATCACTTTTTTGAGGAACGAAGACTTCTTATCTTAAAGATGTTTTTCCCCAGAACCGTTCATGTTATTCCTTTGGAACTGTTTTGTAGTAGTAAAAAAGAGAGTTTAGAGTCGAATGTAAAAAGAGGCAAGCTAGAAACAAAATGTTGAACTAGGATAAAATGTTTTGTGGTCAAAGAGCCCATCTATGTGAGATGAAGATAAAAGAGGGCGAATATCTAGATGCTTTTATTAAAGTGGAGGGAAAATATACGCGACAAAATCATTAAGGAAACGTGAGAGCGAATTCTTTTCAAAACTGAAACAGCCTGCGTTACATAATCAGGCGGAAGTGTCGCCACCCGCCATCCGTGAAGCGCAAACATTTCCACACCGTTACTGCGTCAGGAAGACAGTCAACTCGACAGTCTTAAGACAGACTGCAAACAACTCAACGGAACATAGAAGACTGCAGACGGAACCGCCTTCGTTACTACCTTAACATGATAGACACTCGGTAGGAAGCAACAACTGCAAGCAAGTGTTTGCCTTAGCATTAAAGACATTGTAACTAATTCATTAAGCAAATGTAGCGGAAAAGAGGACGGCTGTCTATTCTGGAGGAGCAGAATCGATTTGGTCATAATGAGAGATGTCGTAGAGCAGAGCCTCTCCTTGGCGGTATAAGTACTCCTCACCCACTAGCATTTGGCACTGGAGCAGTAGGTTCGATGACGTACACGTCGTTCGCTCACTCACGGTTATCGGGTTCCGGTATGGTAACATCTCGTGCGAGCTATTGTTATGTTGTCTGTCTTGCTCTACGAAGCCACGGCTGATATCGTCGAATGTTTACGTCAACACAGCAGCCAGCGCTGACGATTAGTCAGAGGGTCCACCAACACGACTCGAATGCAGACAGAAGCTTCCATATACTGCAGAGGTTCGCGGCTCTGAAGGCCTATCCTACCAGCGGGCCAGTTTCAGCATTCAGCATGTCTAAACGGCATCGGGCATTGCGGTCCTCCTGGGGGAGGACTGGGAAGACTTGACTACTCCCAGAAACGACGTTTGAATTGAAACAAACACGTCAAGTTCACCGCCACCTCCAAGTAAAGCTACCGAAAGAGCGTGTTCACCTCAACAGCGGGCTGCAAAACCGCCGCATCAGAATGTCATTCACTTCCACTCGGAGCTGATGCAGTGACCTCGGCAGCTATGAATCCGCTATTCGATTCAGTGGATTCTCCTCCGGATCGCAAAGCTGCCAATCGATGCAGAAGAAGCAACAACGGCGTTTTGCGTCTAAGGTCGCCGCACAGGTAGAGGTGAGCAACCAGACGAATAAATAATGGTTTTCAGCCCGGCAGAGGGTGGCTGGTACAAAGGTAACTCTATAAAACAATGCATCAAAACATTAACGTAGCCACGTATGGGTCTAGCAAAACATCCTTCACCAGAACGTCCTATTCATATCAGAGTGAAAAAGAAATAATATTATCCTGTATGTAAGGATAATTGATCATTTTATATCACACGATTTGCTATCAAATGTACAGTTCGGCTTTAGAAGTCGTTTAACAACTGAAAAAGCTATATTCTCTTTTCTCTGTGAAGTACTGGATGAGTTAAACAAAAGGTTTTGAACGTTTGGCATATTTTTTGATTTAACTAAGGCATTTGATTGTGTTGATCACAAAATATTGCTCCAGAAGTTGGACCATTACGGAATACGGGAGTAGCTCACAATTGGTTCTCCTCTTACATTAGCAACAGGCAGCATATTTCTGTTTTCTGATGACACTATCTTGGTAGTAAAGGATGTTGTGTGCAGTTTCAAATAGTGCAGTACATGACGTCAGTTCATGGCTTGTAGAAAATAAACTAACGCTAAATCGCAGTAAGACTCAGTTTTTTACAGTTTCTAGAACACAACTCTACAAAACCTGACATTTTCATTTCACAAACGGGCATACGATTAGTGAAACTGAACAGTTCAAATATCTAGGTGCTGTGATAGATAGTAAGCTGTCGTGGAAAGCCCACGTTCAGTATCTTTTTCAAAGACTTAATACTGCCATTTTTGCTATTCGAACGGTATCAGAAGTGACTGATCGTTCGACACGAAGATTACTCTACTTTGCTTATTTTCATTCGCTATTGTCGTATGGTATTATATTTAGGGGTAACTCTTCTCATTCTAAAAGGATATTTTTGGCTTAGAAAAGGGCGATTCGGGCAATAAGTGGCGTTAGTTCACGAACCTCTTATCGACCTCTGTTCACGAGTCTGGGTATTTTGACATTGGCCTCTAATGCGTATATTCCTTATAGTCTTTTCTTGTTACCAACATTAGTTTATTCCCAAGAATAAGCAACTTTCACTCCGTTAATACTCGGCAGAAATCATACCTGGATTTGGATCTGACGTCCTTAACTCTTGTGCAAGAAGGTGTGCAGTATACTGCTGCATCCATTTTCAGTAAGCTGCCACTCGAATTCAAAAATCTTAGCAGTAATCCAAGCGCTTGCAAATCGAAACTGAAGAGTTTCCTCATGGGTCGTTCCTTTTCTTCTGTCGAGGAGTTCCTTGAAAAATTAAGCTGATTTTTATTGTATTGCTTATACCGTTTACTCAAACTCATAGACTGACTTTTTTAAGGTTAATGAACATTTATTTTTATCTGTTGTTACGTTTATGTCATATTGCGAGTACTGACACGTTCCATGTCCTTGGAGATTTGCTCCTTAATTTGGTCCTATGGAACTTGACGAGTAAATAAAAAATAAAAACCAGATTTATCATTGTGACTAACAAGAAAGTAAAAAGTGCTAACCATATATAGAAAGTATCTGAGGATAATGTTGTAAATTAAGGAAATGTAAATCACTGCGATGGAAATATTAGTGGCAAACGGATCTCAACAATGATAATACTTCGTTGTGCACAAATTACATTCACAAAGTTCTCCCTGTTATATTATTGCAACATGAAGATATATATTTCCAAAGTTATTGTCCTGTTATTCATTTTTTTGCGAATTAGACATTCTTTGAATAAATTTGATTACTTCTCAAACAGCTTGTACTTACGCTTCTGAACCTAATGTTCGTATGTGAGAAATTTAAAAATGTACTAGTTAATCGGAAATAGTCATCATGGATTTGTCACCGGATGACGTGGAAATTCCGCAATATCTCTTCGGAGCAATGGTCCGACATCCTTAGATGGTTCAGTTCTACTCGTGGCTGGGTACGACTGACGGTATCGCACGTCGACGCCCTGTATATAGAACACGCGCACGAAGAATGCGCAGGCGTGGAAATCACGCATGCGTAATGATTTGCAGATAGATGGCGCCATATTAAAACGCCTTATGCCGAAAACCGCAGAGCGGCCTTTGTGTGCGTGCACTGTACGCTGTGTTTACGATCAGTGCTTCCAGACGTCAAGCACTAGAAAAATACACTAGACCAATGTTGGGACAGGTCTGATATCGAAAAAAATCTGCGTTTGCATGAATATTTGTGTGTGTGTGTGTGTGTTTGTGTGTATGTGTATGTGTGTGTGTGTGTGTGATTGTGTGTGCGTTTTCTGGCCGAAAACTTTGTATTTAGCTGTCTATTTCTTCTGCCTGTGGGCGACTCAACATCTCTACTATACGGTGGGTTTCGTAGTAATTAATTATCGGTATTTTCAAGACATATGTGATATCACATATCAATGAGTCAGTGTGCGACTAAATGCTTCAGACAGTCTTCGTATTGAGTGAATGCTGTGTTATGAGGGGAATAAATGTTAGTGTTAGATGAAAATTTAGGATACCTAGATCCCTATTTTCAAAGTGATAACTATATTTTCGGTATACTGGCACAAAGTGATGCCTCAGAATATGAAACAGTGTCTGTCCAGTATCAGAGAACCTCTCTATCTTAACTCTTACTTCGTATCCCATCACCATGGACAGAATAGCGTTGAGACTGATGACACAGTCAACGAAGTGCGTGGCGAAGCAAGCCAGCATCGGCAGACCATAAGCAACGTCTACCATTGCTGCAACGTCGCACAGGTCGTTTTGTAGCTCCCTTTGTTTCTGAATTTCCTCGACTGCGTCAAAATACTGTGAAACAGAAAATATTGTTATCATAAATTAACTAAATTGTGAGATACAGTATCGTAATAATGAAGTGCACTGCATCTGCGTTCACCTCAAATTTTCTGCGTCCGTCATCAGTAGTATACAGTTAGTATATCTCACGAAATAAGCATCAAAAGAAAAATCTAGAAAGAACGAAACTCATCTAGCTTGAAGGGGGAAACCAGATGACGTTATGGTTGGCCCGCTAGATGGCGCTGCCGTAGGTAAAACGGATATCAACTGCGATTTTTTAAAAAATAGTAACCCCTTTATTATTACATATTCGTGTAGTACGTAAATAAATATCAATATTTTAGTTGGACCCCTTTTTTTCTCTTTGTGATAGATGGGACTGTAATAGTCACAAGCGTATAAGTACGTGTTATCACGTAACATTCCTCCAGTAAGGGCGGTATTTGCTCCGTGATACGTTATCCGTGTTAAAATGGACCGTTTACCAATTGCGGAGTAGGTCGATATCGTGTTGATGTATGGCCTTTGTGATCAAAATGACCAACGAGCGTGTGCTATGTAATCTGCTCGGTAACCTGGTGTACATCATCCAAGTGTCTAGACCGTCCGGCGTATAGTTACGTTATTTAAAGAAACAGGAAGTGTTCAGCCACATGTGAAATGTCAACCACGACCTGCAACAAATGATGATGCCCAAGCAGGTGTTTTAGTTGCTGTCGCGGCTAATCCGCACATCAGTAGCAGACAAATTGCGCGAGAATCGGGAATCTCAAAAACGTCGGTGTTGAGAATGCTACATCAACATCGATTGCACCCGTACCATATTTCTATGCACCAGGAACTGCATGGCGACGACTTTGAACGTCGCGTACAGTTCTGCCTCTGGGCACAAGAGAAATTACGGGACGATGACAGATTTTTGCACGCGTTCTATTTAGCGACGAACCGTCATCCACCAACAGTGGTAACGTAAACCGGAATAATATGCACTATTGGGCAACGGAAAATCCACGAAGGCTGCGACAAATGGAACATTAGCGACCTTGGCGGGTTAATGTATGCTGCGGCATTATGGGAAGAAGGATAATTGGCCCCCATTTTCTCGATGGCAATCTAAATGGTGCAATGTATGCTGATTTCCTACGTAATGTTTGTTCTACCTATGTTACTACAAGATGTTTCACTGCATGACAGAATGGCGATGTAGTTCCAACATCATGGAGTCCGCCACATAGCTCGCGTGCTCGTTCACCGGTTCTGACGTCCCCGGATTTCTTTCTGTGGGGAACGTTGAAGGATATTTGCTCTCGTGATCCACCGACAACGCCTGACAACATGCATCAGCGAATTCTCAACGCATGTGCGAACATTACGGAAGGCGAACTACTCGCTTTTGAGAGGAATGTCGTTACACGTATTTGCAAATGCATTGAGGTTGACGGACATAGTTTTGAGCATTTATTGCATTAATGTGGTATTTACAGGTAATCACGCTGTAACACCATTCGTTGTCAGAAATGATAAGTTCAGAAAGGTACATGTATCACATTGGAACAACCGAAATAAAATGTTCAAACGTACCTAGGTTCTGTATTTTAATTTTTAAAAAACCTCCTGTTACCACCTTTTCGTCTAAAATTGTGAGCCATATGTTTGTGACTATTAAAGCGCCATTTATCACAAACCGAAAAAAGTGGTCCTACTAAAACATTCTTATTTCTTTACGTACTAACAAATATGTAATAAAGATGGAGGTTTCTGTTTAAAAAAAACGCAGTTGATATCCATTTGACCTATGGCAGAGCCATCTAGCGGGCCAACCATAGCACCATCTGTTTTCCCCCTTCAAGCTAGACGAGTTTGGTTCTTTGTAGTTTTTTCATTTGACGCATATTGATATTTGGCCCGGTCACGATCAATGGACCAGCCTGTATACTACTATACCATGACACGTTTAGTCTTTCAGTCTTCTAGTGACAGAAAATATGAATAAAGTAATGAAATAATCTACTGCATATGTTTGGTTCTGGGTCTATAAAGTGTACTTACTTTTGCAGTTCTGAGTAAAAGTAAATTTGTCTATGATTGAGGGCGCATGTGCTGAACTCGAATGTTCTATAATGCATAACTACTAATGATTGGGGAATCCTCATCAGGTTTACATAACAGTTTTTATCACGGCTGTGGATTGTAAACTAGCACGGTTTTTCACAAGAAAATTCGTCTGTATAGGGCGAAGTGAAGTGTTCTAAGCTTGTAGGAAAATCATTTTTAATAGAAAAATGCAAAAGTGTGAGACAATTTTCAACATAGGAAATATTTGAGTGTCGCAAAATAAATGTAAAGGTGAACTAACGTAAAGATATAACACTAACGTAACGTAAAGATATAACACTGTTAACAGAAGCAAATATCCAAAAAATTAGTAACATAATTGAGAAACTATATTGTAACAAAGAAGCCCTCGGTCACAAATATTAAGTCAAAAATTGACCTGGTTTCGACGCTACTATGAGCGTCAAAAATGGTTCAAATGGCTCTGAGCACTATGGGACTTAACATCTATGGTCATCAGTCCCCTAGAACTTAGGACTACTTGAACCTAACTAACCTAAGGACATCACACATCACCCAGTCATCACGAGGCAGAGAAAATCCCTGACCCCGCCGGGAATCGAACCCGGGAACCCGGGAGTGGGAAGCGAGAACGCTACCGCACGACCACGAGCTGCGGACACTATGAGCGTCGTCTTCTGAATTAGACTAATTGTACTAAAACATTAGGTATATAGTACATTAATAAAATTAAAGTTTGTACTGACTCGAAAAGATGCAGTACTTACAAGTCTCATATTACGTTATGCCTGAATCAGCTGCATCACAATTTCATGTGTCTAATTTTGAATGTACAGTAGCCTAGTTGTTTCTGCGGCTACTAGATGGCGCTCGTAGGAACACCATGTTTACTTGTCCACAATTTCTAAATTGGGCACCTCAGTCTAGTTGCAACCCTTGTCCACAGTACGAGCAGCCCTTAGCGGCTCGCCATCTGACAAGTGTTCATGACGTCGCCTTTCCGGCTGAGATCTTTTGTAATATGTGACTTGTAAGTACTGCATCTTTTCGAGTCAGTACAAACTTTAATTTTATTAATGTACTATATACCTAATGTTTTAGTACAATTACTGTAATTCTGAAGACGACGCTCATAGTAGTGTCGAAACCAGGTAAATTTTTGACTGAATATTTGTGAACGAGGGCGTATTTGTTACAGGTGTAATTCTGACACCGTCACTGAACCTTAGCAGCTATGTTCAAAGTTTTATAATTGAGAAACGTTTGTTTATTAATGTAATTTTTTAAGTGTTATAATTTACGTCTAGTAGGATAAACACCTTTTTCTCACTTCTGAAATAACTATCAATTACACTTCCAAAAAGCACTTTATTTTTCTGTACAAGTAGCTACGTTTCATGCACCTGCCAAGAGCAATTTTACATTATAAGTATTCATTGCGTAGAAAACTATTTCTAATCAATCTGCTTTTAATATTTCGTTTGTAACTACAAGTCAACGTAACATCAATATGTTTTTTTCTTAAATAAAGATTTACTTTTGTTTTAAATACTGCGTAAGCGAGTGATACGGAACATTAATTATTCATTAGTAATTTAATCGAGCAGTTTGGTGATGATCTTACCAGAATGCTATGAGAGTACGATATAATTTGTATTGAGAGATAGTGAATAAAATAAAGCTTGGAAACATATGAAATCGATTTCCGTGTTACTCACATTGCTGCCACGAGATGAGGTATCCAAAAAATGTCCTCCACTTGTCCTCACTAATTGATTAAGTGGATATGGTCGTGTGAATGTTGCTACATCATCTGATGGTTGCCACACACTCGGTATTCTAGTGTTCAACATCGCAAACCGTTTTTTAAGTAATAGCACTAAGTCACAAAATTGTACATCTGAGATAATAATCACAGAATAAAATGAATAAAGAACTATACAATTTAGGATGTTCTCCTCACTTGCTTCCCACATCATTACTTCGAGCATAGGAAATGACATAATTCCAAACACCATTACTACTGCTTGTATTATCAATAGTGTGTGTACTCTGTCGTATTCTTCATTTCGTGCTTTGAGGATTATATTGTCAATCTTAATGCATTTCTGGAGAATGATTTTCATGCATCTGGCTTTGCAGATGCCCCAATTGATAATAATCAATACACCACAGGAAACAAGTAAGACATTACGAAAAAAGTTGCCCATGGCAGTCGCAGTTATTAATTCATTCGAAAATCCAAGTCTATTTTCCGTTAATGCGAGAATTATGGTTTCAGACGCAAGTATTATGAAAGCATACAGCCGGGCGTAAGTTGATTCAGTGAACTTCCCTGAATGTCTATCAATTGTAAAGGGTGCCAACCCAAATGGTTTGCTTAAGTAGTAAAGCGGTTTAATTGCTCTGGAAAGAGCAGGAGGATCCATCCTTTTCTGCTTTTTACTTGCAGCTACACTGAAACACATGCTATTCTGCCTGGTGTACAGCACCTGACTAAGAGAGCGCCAAAGACACTGACGTGTGGTGCGCTAGGAAACAGTTTATAACAAAATTTCCAACAAACAATCAAGTGATTTTGGTTAATGGATGCTTGACAGGAATCCCTTGGACATCCTGACACACGAAATACCTTAATTTTCTTAAGTGCAGAAAATCATTAACTCAAGAGCCAAAATGTCGCTCCTGTATTGCAACAATCAATGTATTAGAAGTGTATGGAAGGCTGCTAAGTTTTGGGTGTCTATCAAGAATAAGTTAAAAATGTTGAGTATTGCTCGAAGAATGACACTGAAATTAATTCTGATAGATCGTATTGTCAATTTTATTTAATGGTGTGTCACTGCCGTAATTAGAGTTGGTTTAAATTTCTGAGATTTGCGAAAGAATGACTGTTGCAGGGAAATACGTTTGTATCTGCCATATAGCCACTGTCATAAATATATTATCATTTATATGAATTATGGGCCTTTCTCATATCTGCAGTAATTATGCCACCACAAGGCGCTCTTGTTAGATCGTGTGCAACCACTGTCGCACTTGTCTATCTAACAACTTCCAGGTGCAACAAAAATTTGACTGTTTCCTTTATTGATATGATCACTGACCGAATTTAAGAATTTCAATAGCTGTCCTGATCTACTTAATAAGATTTACAATCTTATGTTAAAGGTTTAAAACCATGATACAACTACTGCCCACAGAAGGTGTGTTTATTGCCTTAAGTAACATAATTCACGACTCAGAAATTGCCCAGAATATATTCATCCAGCAGAGATGCCTGCCAGGAACGCAGGTCGTACAGCTACCAAAGCGAGGATATAACGGCTTGTGAGCAGAGACGTGTCAACACCAACTGTTGCGAACTAGTTATTAACATTGGGACTACGAGCACGCTCACCTCTAGCCCATCTTCCACTCACACAACATCATCGACTGCACAGATTGACAGGTGCCGTCTAAGGATAACTTGGAAGATACAATGGCACCACGCGGTCTTCAGCGATGAAATCAAATTCTGCCTGCATGCAAGTGGTGGACGACTGAATGTATGACATAGACCAGGTGAGCATTTCTCCAAGATAGACTAGCCTCACCGCAGGCATGATCTGGGTGCCATAATCTACAACTCGTGCTCATCTTTGGTGTTTCTGGAAGTGACGCTAACCAGCGCTATGTACGTGAAGAATTTAGTTAGACCCGCTGTTATATCATTGCCGGCCGGTGTGGCCGAGCGGTTCTAGGCGCTTCAGTCTGGAACCGCACGACCGCTACGGTCGCAGGTTCGAATCCTGCCTCGGGCATGGATGTGTGTGATGTCCTTAGGTTAGTTAGGTTGAAGTAGTTCTAAGTTCTAGGGGACTGATGACCTCAAATGTTGAGTCCCATAGTGCTCAGAGCCATTTGTTATACCATTCTTGCATCAGGAAGGTGATGTGCTGTTCCAACAGGATAATGCTCGCATACTGTTAGTGAAAATCGACGTGCTGTGCAAGAGGTGCAGCATTTTTCCTGGATAAGACGATCTCCAAACTTGTTTCCAGTAGAGCGCATGTTGGACAAGATGGGATGCGAAGCGACTTGTGCGACTCATTGACTCATAACTCTTTCAGAACTACGTGAACAGTTCGAGCAGGCGTGGCATAACGTATCCCAAGACAGAATCCGCCATCTGTACGATCGACTGAATACCAGAGTCAACGCTTGCATCGCTGCCTGTGGAGGTTACGTCACGTACTAGGATGTGTGTTTGAGCGTGGTACGATACCTGGTACCTCAGAACCACTTCTGCTATTGATCCGTAAATGTGATCGTTTGATATAATCCATAGGCTCTGTTGCAACAATAAATCTTGTGTTTTTTCTGGCTATGTATGTTGTCGAATAAGACTGGTGTGTATTGCTCTCAAATATCACACCTTATCCTGTAAAAGTACAACAAAGCAAATTTATTTCCCATCCGGTTGTTGCACACCACACCTGAGCTTGTTTTGTAGCTGCCACAGACTACATAGCCACCACAGATACTCTGAACGTCAACTTCGTTTCAAGGTGTTTTCCACTGACTATCCCTTTGTTTCAGTACTGCACATTCGACGCTGTTAAACAAGCTTAAATACTTGTGTGCTATAATCCACCAAAATCGAAATATTTGGTTATTTGTGTCAAGCTGCCAGGTGCTGTGCTATGTATAACATTGCATGATTTCGTTTTCTTCGGATGTGCAGTGAATGCTGACGTATTGTTTTCTTTCTTGTCATATTTTCAGGGAATCTAGTTCTAAAATATCTCCGTTCTTCAGTTACGTAGTATTTTTCAGAGTCCTTACATTTTATTTTACAACCTACAAGATTAAATAATTTTGTGGATTTTCCTACTTAATAGTACGTGCATTATTTTATTGGTGGTCTGCGGCCTGAGTCTTACATCTGAGTTCCTTTTATTGATTATTGATTTTTGTCCTTAATGCGGTAAGACACTCCATTTGTTCTCTTGTTTTGAGGTCTTTCGAGTGTAGTTCCGTTTTTTAATTTACTTTTATTCATTACGTCTATTTTACTAAATTTACAAAATTTTACAATATTTAGTTCAAAACAAATAAAAAGAATAAAAGTTAACCAAATGAAGAAACTGCACTTAACCGATCGCAAAGTAGAAAGTACCTTAGTTTACTGAGGATAAGCATCAGATAAAGTCCGGAACACTCTCTAAAAGTGCAACCTAAAATGGGATTCAGGACATAGAACACAATATACACGCACATATGCCTTTCAACAGAGCAACCCAAAAAATTTTGTCGATTTGGAGTTCATAAATAAAATTTTAAAGACAGTGGAAAGATACCTATCGGTGGAATCAAAGTTCTAAGAGTCCTCCTCCCTATCTCTATTTAATAGTCATTATTAGGCGGCTTAATGATATTTAACTGAATTTCTTGAGCTAGTCATATAGCCTTATAAATGCATAGCTATATGGAGGATTTTTAAAATTAAACATTCACTTCAATTTTCACTGTGATAGGGTCCTCAGCTGCGATTATATTTTGGAAAGATTTCTTGATGCTTTCAGCTGCCATTCTCTTTCTTTCATGTACGATTATACAATTTCGGCCTGAGGTCATCGTCAAGTATCTAAAATGGAAGTATGATACATTGGATACATTAGTAACACTTGTGATTTTGATGTAGGAATAAGTAATATCTGCAGATATACTAGAAGCATTATAACTAACGTTATGGATGACTTTTAGTAGTAAATTATGTCATGTAAGTCGTTGATCCTAAGACACCATGTTATGCTCATAAAATATTTCCGAGATGTTCACGCTATTTTACGAGCACGTTACTTTCGAGCAGTTGTTGCAAGGCTCTTGTGTATAAGGCCCATGTTTCAACGTACTTAACACTATGAAGATCATAATGATTTAACAGAAATTTGCTACCTAACCAGCATGTGCTTTTGTACTCAGTTATATTTAATTATCGTTCATCATTGGTGTAAATATGACTATACAGGATGAGTCACCTAACATTACCGCTGGATATATTTCGTAAACCACATCAAATACTGACGAATCGATTCTACAGACCGAACGTGAGGAGAGGGGCTAGTGTAGTTGGTTAATACAAACCATTAAAAAATGCATGGAAGTATTTTCTTAACACAAACCTAGGTTTTTTTTAAATGGAACCCCGTTAGTTTTGTTGGCACATCTGAACATATAAACAAATACGTAATCAGTGCCGTTTGTTGCATTGTAAAATGTTAATTACATCCGGAGATATTGTAAACTAAACTTGACGCTTGAGTACCATTCCTCCGTTGTTCGATCGTGTGTATCGGAGAGCACCGAATTACGTAGGGATCCAAAGGGAACGGTGATGGACCTTAGGTACAGAAGAGACTGGAACAGCACATTACGTCCACATGCTAACACCTTTTTATTGGTCTTTCTCACTGACGCACATGTACATTACCATGAGGGGTGAGGTACACGTACACACGTGATTTCCGTTTTCAATTACGGAGTGGAATAGAGTGTGTGCCGGCATGTCACTCCAATAGATGTTCAATGTGGTGGCCATCATTTGCTGCACACAACTGCAATCTCTGGCGTAATGAATGTCGTACACGCCGCAGTACATCTGGTGTATTGTCGCCGCAGGCTGCCACAATACGTTGTTTCATATCCTCTGGGGTTGTAGGCACATCACGGTACACATTCTCCTTTAACGTATCCCACAGCAAGAAATCCAGAGGTGTAACATCAGGAGAACGGGCTGGCCAATTTATGCGTCCTCCGCGTCGTATGAAACGCCCGTCGAACATCCTGTCAAGGGTAAGCCTAGTGTTAACTGCAGAATGTGCAGGTGCACCATCATTCTGATACCCCATACGTCGACGCGTTTCCAGTGGGACATTTTCGAGCAACGTTGGCAGATCATTCTGTAGAAACGCGATGTATGTTGCAGCTGTTTGGACCCCTGCAATGAAATGAGGACCAGTGAGGTGGTCGCCAATGATTCCGCACCATACATATACAGTCCACGGTCGCTGTCGCTCTACCTGTCTGAGCCAGCGAGGATTGTTCACGGACCAGTAATGCATGTTCCGTAGATTCACTGCCCCGTGGTTTGTAAAACCCGCTTCGTCGGTAAACAGGTAGAACTGCAACGCATTCTCTGTTAATGCCCATTGACAGAATTGCACTCGATGATTTAAGTCATCACCATGTAATTGTTGATGTAGCGACACATGAAACGGGTGAAAGCGGTGACGATGCAGTATGCGCATGACACTACTTTGACTCAGTCCACCGGCTCTCGCAATGTCCCATGTACTCATGTGTGGGATCATGGCAACAGCAGCTAACACACCAACTGCACCCGCTTCTCCTGTGACGGGCCTGTTACGGACCCGTTTGCGTGCTACGACCATACCTGTTGCATACAGTTGGCGGTAGATGTTTTGCAATGTGCGGCACGTTGGATGCTCTCTGTCCGGGTACGGTTCTGCATACACCCTGCAGGCTTCAGCTGCATTTCGTCGACACTCGCCATAGATGAGTATCATCTCAGCCTTTTCAGAGTTCGAATACACCATGGTCACAGTTCCTACAACACTACTCTATCACAGACGTCTGGTAACACGGTGTACTACAGATGGTCTGCGTGCGGAGACGAATGCAGAATAACAATAGCAGCAAGCGCTACATGCGGACACAGCGACAGCTAGAACAAACCGCAACGGTGCACTACAGCCACACTCGTAAGCACGGTCGTCATCGTAAACATGTCCCTGCAGATGCTGCTCGCCGACCGTGGCCCGTGTTTGTTACAAGATGCAACTGAATGTCGGAGGTTTGAAGCGTCAACTTTAGGTTACAATATCGCCGGATGTAATTAACATTTTACAATGCAACAAACGGCACTGATTACGTATTTTTTTATATGTTCAGATGTGCTAACAAAACTAACGCGGTTCCATTTAAAAAAACCTAGGTTTGTGTTAAAAGAATACTTCCGTGCATTTTTTTATGGTTTGTGTTAAACAGTTACACTAGCCCCTCTCCTCACGTTCGGACTATGGAATCAGTTCGCCAGTATTTGATGTGGTTTACGAAATATATCCAGCGGTAACGTTAGGTGACTCACCCTGTATATAATTTCTTTAAAATAACTTGTACATATTTGTTCTGTTACTGTGGGAGGACGTCATTTTTGAATTGTTGGTACAAAGATCTCAAATATGAAATGTATCACAGCACTCTAATGAAACAGTACTGAGAACTATGAGAGTCGAATAAAAACTGCTTGATGGTTGCGTGATTTTCGCATTACAATCATATTTATTAATGAGTGTAACCATAATTTTGCATTGAATGGTTCCTTAATGCTTCTCTGTAGAACTGGTAGAGAGTTGTCTAGGAATTTCCCATTTCACATGTCTTCTTGCTCATATAAAACTCTATCTGACTGATATTTTAGATGGATGTAACTTTGTAACGTCCCCTTAGAAAAATTATACATGACTGTGCTGATAAACCTCTTAGGTTATTTTATTTTCAAACAGCAGAGCAGAACTGAACGTACCCGGACGTTTCTCACATTACTTATTCTGATAAACAGTAAACTGACACACAACATTTTTTAGCGCAACGCAATCTGTCTTTCAATAATCCCTACAAAATAATGGCCCTGTCTAACATTAACCTATACCTTTCACAAATCACTTACCTCACAAAAATCTTCGTAGCTCGAACTACTGCAATACAGCGAACGCCACTACTGCCAGCTAAATAAAAGATTCTAACAACTGAAGGCACTAACAACTGTTAGGCATAGTTAACTAATAAAAGATTTTGATAGAGAACAAACAATGTATTTACCTTAATAGTGTTCTAAAGTCATAATATATACAGCAGTATATGACATCCAGTCTTACAAATATACTGTCTCTGATGGACACACGTCCAGATCATCCGCTCTCAAAATGCCGCAATTTCTCTTCCCACATCCAGCACTGCGGGCGGCTCACCTTCAACTGCGCAAAGCTACATGGTGTTCACATCCAGCTGCCGCTGCCCAACACTACAATGGCAGACAACAATGCAAACCAGCCACAGACTGCACACAGCACAGCTAGTGATTTTCATACAGAGCGCTACATGGCGTTACGAATATAAAAACCTGAACAGCCTACTTATATAGCCCCCATGCTCTCGACAAAAAATTTTACAAATGGTTTTGGGCAGTGGCCAATACTGATTTGAAATTTTTTTTCATAATTACAATAACAAAGAAATCAAATGCACACACTTACCGATACAATGTTGGTCAAAAGCTAAAATTTTTTCACAGTCCATAAAGACAGTCCTGATCGTTCATCACAGTAAAATTGCAGCTTTTTCTCGAAGTCTGAGCAGTAAAAGAAAATGCACACAAAAGTAGTGGATTACCATGCAGTCTTGAAGAAGCAGTGTTGTCCTTCCAACAGAAAGACAGTGCTGACTCTTGACATGCAGACAGGTAATGGGCCACAACAGAGCAAACCCACAGCAGAGTCAGTCGACGTTTTGAAGATTCTTGGTAGGTAGGCCATCACAGAGCAGACCCACTGTAGTCCTAGTAGAGATTATGGTATTGGTGGGCCACCAGAGGCGCAGACCCGCTGCAGTCCTTGTAGAAATAATGGTATTGGTGGGCCATCAAAGATGCAGACCCACTGTAGTCCTTGTAGACACGGCCAGCAGCCATCTGTTGCGACTGCACAATCACCATCGAAGAGTCTTGTACTATATAGCAAGTTCATGAACCACCACTTGTGCACTCACAAATAAATTATTTTTTGAAACATCCTTAGAACCAGCAATGCTATTAACCAGTCTCTTGCTGCATTATTAACACATGTGCAAGCACTAACAGTACCAACTTCTCACATCCTGTGCATATATTATGAGCAACAGAAACGTGTGCAGGGAAATGATACTTAATTTGAAGAACTGGTGTCAATACAATTATAAATTTACAACATAATAATACAATTACCAAGGTACAAAATGCATCATTAAAGAACATTACAGTACAGATGACATTCGTACTAACACAGGCTTTACAAAAGAATAGAAATAAACATATACAGCAGTGTTACAGGAATTACGACATAAGTAAATATATAAAATAATGAGAATAGTTTTCGAAACACTAATTTCATACATGAGCATTGAAACAGAACAGAATTAATAATGTCTAAACATCTTTACAAAGTAAATAACATATTATTAATGCAAATTACATTTGAGGATAACAGTGTTCCTCATCATAGTGAATGTAGCTTAGTACTAGAAAAATTCTACAACATAAATCTTATTAGCTAAACACATAAAGACAGGAAAACCACATATACACAAGAGTACACAAACACGTAGCAGAATAACACAGGAGGGAAGGACAGGGTTTGTTTTCTGTGTAACAGGTGATACTGCAGTCCAACCCAAAACTTCATTCCATAGACCTTTCGTATTATTTCAACATTTGTTTCCACCAAAAAAATCCTATCCAAGCATGCTTTCTGTATTTATATGTTCACATATTTCTTACCTCATTATTTATTTTCCATTACCTTACCTCATCATTTCTTTCCAATTAAATCCTACCTAAACCTGTTGTCCCTAAACCCTACTTTTTTGTTCATATCCTCTTTCAAAATATTTTTTTGGCCAAACCATTTTCTTATAGCTTCTCAATGCATTTCTTACAATTCATCACAACTCGTTCTCTTTTATAGCCTACCCCATCTTAAGCTAACTTAAATCTAATGGACTCAGATGTATATACTAAGGGACGAGGCAATGCAGCAGTACAAAACAATTAACACAAACACCAATGACAAAAAAATGCAAATTGACAAAGCAAGCTGCAGTATATATAAATTAGAAAACCAATTGCAATATTACAACTAATATAAGTCAATGTGCATCAACAAGAAAAATATATCAGTAGTAAAACTGGATTAACTGAGTAATACAAAGTGAAATTCAGTAGCACTAGCCTGGCAAACAGCAGCAGCAAATGCAATAACTTATATCTAAACATGACAAAACTCAAGCAGAAAAAATAGTACACTAAAGACAACAATGCAGATAAGGGAAATGTCTATTCACATCTTAATATATATGTCATTAAAGTGGTGCACCATAAAAAGTTATTCTACCAAAAAAATTACCAAGTAGTTGAAAAGAAAATTATGCAGGCAGTAACTGTTATTAATCACATCTTTTGTTCTTTCCTTTCCAAGTGCTCCTTTTTGGAAGAATGTGGATCATAAAATTATTATTTAATAGATCTGTTGACAGAAAGTGTTCACATTAGCAAATGCATTAAATTTTATTTTATAAAACCAATGTAGTAACACAGCTGGAAACCAGATTTCAAATAAGATAAGCAAACTCTCAACTAGAAAGACAATAGATGTAAAATGTTTCTCATCATTTCATTAGGCATTTTAGTAAATATCATAAATTAAGAGCTCCACACTATAATCATATGCTTTCAAGTTTGAGCGTGTCCTATTTGCGATGCTTTCTACAAAGAAATGTCAATAGCGAGGCTAATGGTCTCCTTTTTTCTCCACCTGTGCCTCTGAAAGGCACACACTAATGACTTTTTTCCAGGCGACTGTTGCACAGATGGGTGCCCACGATGCATTACGTGAAGGGCACTTAACTTTCTTACCAAAGTATTTACGACACCAGTTTGCACTGCAGTGACAGTCTCATATAAAAAATTTGACAGGTCGAGAATTTCTGTTGCAAATGTGTAGAAAAAAATCCTATGAATATAACAGAGTGCAAAAAAACTTTTGCCCACATTGTGATACATTCATGCATTTACACACATTTCATAACTCTTAAAGTACGATTTTCAGCTTAATGATCATAAACATACCTCAACAGCACAATACACATTGTCATCGCAATAATAACATCATAACAGATCAATCACATCTCAGAATCGTTGCAGCTTCTTTCAATAATTTCAAGACCTTCAATAAAGTCATCTACCTCAAACGTACTTTAAAAATCATGATCCCTTACCAAATACATCATTCAAAGCTCTCATAGTATCACAATGGTTCCGAGAAAATACGAACAGTTCACAAAGTACAGACAAAATACAATTTCGTAAGCGTGAAGTTATCCAACTGTGTAATTACGTAAACATCTGTCACTGATGTGAAAAAAAAAGTTTGTCTCTCTCAGTTAAATAGTCAGATAGCTGTGTAATTTATGTGTCAGAGAAATATGGTACCGATGTGTAAACTTGTATAAGCAAATACCATATTAGTTAGGGCTCCTTGTGCTTGCCAAACACATGGTACACAAAGTAAGCGTGTACCCCCCTGAGGATTAATGGAATTATACCCTCAGGTGTTACAGATTACAGCACTGGAATGATATGTATCACGGAAAACCTTTGTGTCATTGTAATTCAAAAATCTTTAAAAATAAATATTTTAAGTACAAAATTAATCACTCAAATACGTGTACTGTAGCGCTAAATGTGCGTCTTGTTGTAAGATAATTCTGTGGAAGTGTCGTAGTTATCGACCTCTGTTAGCAAAGTTCTGCTGAAGTCAATGTACTTACCTCATCATAAACGAAAGTTAAATGCTTTGCGTATAGATATCGTAGTCATTATGCTTATTGCGGTGATGAAGAAAGTACTGTACTGTAACGTATTGTTAAGCAACGGAAAAGGCTGTCTCATTGTGGCTATACCACAAAAGTTACTACTAAAACATGTTTTACTTTCCAGAAGAAATCAGAAAAACTGCGCAGATATAAAACAGATACACCGCAAAAGCAACAATGTAAATTGTGTCACACATCAGTAGCGTCGTGATATAATCGTGTAGCTGTCAAAGAAACCAAATACTAAGTCATCTTTAATGTCACAGAACGTACTTCAAATAAAGAATGTCTTTACAACTAAACCAAAATGTTGCATTAAAATCTCATTACCAGTATATGTTCTAAGTATGTAAGCCTTATTGTCGTTATGTAATCGTGCAATTAACAAGCAAGAATGTACACACACACAATAACACTGTGTCGTCTGTTCACTATAACAAAGCATTTGTAATTTCTGTTTAAATAAGTTCTCTTGGTTCTTGACTGGATATTTAACTTCAAACATCGTTCCATGGAAACAGTTTCTATGTCTGACAAAGCATACTAGAAATGTGATGTGAAAAGTTTTATGGCAAAGACAAAGTTAAAAAGCAGATTATCTTTCAATAAACGGTTTCACATGTGAAATGTGGTGTAAACCTTTACTCTTCCTAGTACGCAGAGTTTCAACTTCAATGCAATTATCATGTGGTATACGTCGGATTCTGTAAGGTACATTGTAAACTAGAAAGAATTTGTGACTGAAGCGTTTCTTCTTATGTGACAATGAATGAGCTGTAATGAGAACTTTCTGACCAATATATAATTTCTTTGTATATGCTTTACCGTGTAGTTTTCTCCTTTTGTCTGCTGCAGATTTTATGTTTTTAATAGCCAAATCAATTATGTCTTTGTGTCGAATTCAGGAAAGGTACAAGCTCTCAGATTCTGTTCGGTGGTTCTTCATTCTTCAGTACAAGAGTATGTGGTAAAGCAGTGGAATCATGAGGCATTTCATTCAGCACGTTTTGAAATAAGTGTAATTATCTGTCCCAATGCTGACGCTTTCTGTGACAATAAAGTCTGCAAAGCTTATTGATTTCTTTCATAATCCGTTCAGACGGGTTACAATGTGGTGAGTACAATTAAATAAAAACAGGTTTGATTTTATGGTTCCGAAGCATGCGTGACCAAACAGCAGATCTGAATAGCGGTCCGTTATCTGAAATGACTTTAGCAGCGTGGCCAACTTCACGTAAGAAATTTTTAACAAAGGCGTTGGATACAGACCGTCCAGTGGCATTGCGTAACGGAGTGAAAGAAACCAATTTTGAAGTAAGTTCAACACTGACTAGAATGTACGATAATCCATTCGATGTTCTGACAATGGGTCCCAAGAGATCAACAGCAGCAAATTCTTTTAATTTAGAGGGAATGATAGCAAACAACGGAGCACGATGTGAGATAGTAGATGGTTTCGCCTTTTGACCAAGTTTACAAATAGACAAGACTCTTAGAATTCTCTTTTCCATATTGTTAAAATAACAAGTTGTTCGAAGAGTATGATAAGATTTTCATGGACCAAAATATGCGTAGCTGAAATGAATTTACCAAATGAGCTTATTAACAAAATCATCTGGAATGCAAAGTACCCATAGCTTGTCATCAACAGTGCAGCTTTTGAAGGGTATGTTGCTTCTAACCAGATAATAATGCCGAATTTGAGTGTGTGTCTTTTCATGCCATTTACTTTTGATGTCTTTCCAAATCGGATCTTTATCTTGTTCATGACCATGTCCTTTAAAGATGTGATGATGAAGTTTTCAAAGGCGACTTTCTGAATGTAAAGAATACTGAAATATCTTTCGAGGTTGCGTTCTGTGTTACTTTTCTCAAGCCCAGCCGGTGCGCGTGACAGTGTGTCCGCAACAATGTTCTCCTTGCCGGGAATGTAGACTATTGTCAAGTGAAATTCTTGCAGAAACAATTCCCAACATTTTAACCTGTCATGATTTAATTTTGAAGACATAAGAAATTGTAATGCACGATGATCACTGTATACTTTTACGAGCTTGCCACAAAGAAAGAAAATGCCCAAACGATAGCTAAAGCTTCTAATTCAGTAACGGAATAATTTTTATCAGATTTTGTTAGCGCTCGGCTAGCAAAAGCAATGGTTTTCTGAACAGTAGTGTCATTTTCTGTGGCTTCCTGAAATAAATGGGCACCAAGGCCGACTTTAGAAGAATCCGTGCTAAGGCAGAAATCTTGTGACAGATCTGGATGAGCTAGTATTGGCGCGTTAAGTAGCGATGCTTTCGAAGAATTGAATTCCAACTGTGCTTGTTCGTCCCAGTTCCACATAGTATTTTTTTCAGTGAGAGAACAAAGTTTTGGTGTAACTAGAATTTGCATATTCAGTAAACGTCGGTAAAAATTGACGAGACCTAGAAAACTGCGGACTCGTTTTTTTGTGGATGGAACTGAAATGGCTCTGATTGCTTCTAACTTTTCAGGATACGGCTAAATGCCCTCAGAAGAAATAATATGTCCCAAAAACTTCACCTTTGTCCTACCGAATTCAAACTTTTCTGAATATACTGTAATTCCAGATTCTGCAAAAACATGTAAGACGCTGCTGAGGATGCGATTATGTTGTTCCGATAAGGCTTCTGCTATCAGAATGTCGTCCACATAGAAGGTAATGTGACGTTTTAAGAACTCAGGTAATATGGAATTTAGCCCGCGAATTAATGCTGCCGAAGAAATGTGCACACCAAAAGGAAGTTTCCGAAACTGATAACAAACCGCCGAAACAAAGAAAAGCTGTGTGTTTTCTACATTCTGGATGAAGTTCGATCTGATAAAAGCTGGATCTGAGATCAATAGAAGACATCACTTTTACACCATTAAAATTTTGAAGAAGTTCTTCCAACGTTTGCGGCCTGTCTGTTTCAGGAATGATGATTGTATTGATTCGTTTCGAATCTAAGACAAGCCTGATCGATCCATTTTTTTCTCAACAACTTGTAATGGATTGTTGTATGTGCTTACTGCAGGCTCAATAATGCCCTCGTCAAGCATAGATTGTATTTCGATTCTAACACGGTCCCTATAATGTGCCGGAATTACATATAGTCTAACACAAAATTTAGTATGCTCACGAACACGAAATTGGTATTGATCTCCCTTGATTGTTCCTCTTTTGTGAGTAAAAACTGCGGAATGTGCTTGTAAAATTTCAAAAAGGTCTTCGCTATTACTGTCATTACAATTCTCAATTGTTTGAATTTTATTCTGAATTAACTCATTAGTATCAAGTGCGCCGTCGATATCATCCCTGTCAGTACTTGCAGAGTGATTGTTACTGTCAAGTTCCGTCGAAAATTCCGAACTGTTGTCTAACAGGAGGTAAAGCCGATTAATTTCTTCGTCATGGTTTGAGAGCCAATCTTCAAATTTCAAAGCTATTGACTTACCTTCTTTCTCTAAACTTATTTCAGCATCTTGAAAGTTTACGATTGCTTTGTATTCATTAAATAAGTCTACTCCAATTTAATTTCGGTCGACAATAATGGAACAATAAGAAAGTACATAGAGAAGCTGTGGCTGTGACAAAAGAATTCTAAATTGGTTTGTTGGTGTACATATACACTTTTTCCAACGATTGCACCTTGTAATTTAATCTTACGTAACGGAAGTGTGGGGCAATCGTTCGATTTGTTGCATTTGCTAAAGGCTGTTTCACTATTTACTGAAATTGGGACTGCCAGAGTCAATTACTGCCGTAAATTTTACGTAATTTACTGTAATGTGAATCACAGGATATGCAATATTGTTATGTTTTACATCGTGTTCCTGGAGTAAGATGTTCCTAATGTCTTCCATTTTTACGTAATTACTAACTACGGCACGTGCGTCGTCAGTTTCACAAGTACGTTTTGTGGCTCCCAGCGATATGAGTCAATGCCTATTGTGTATTTATTGGCGTGCGTCGTTATTGGGATTTGGAGACCTAAATTCTACAAATTCAGCTTGTCGAGAGGGCCCTGCCCTATTTGAATCCCGCCAGTTCTGATGCTATTCAGGTCTGTCGTTACAATCATATCGTCTGTCGTCATGTCGGTAGACTCCATAGTTTCTTTCTTGTCGGTCACGTGGTGGAGAATTTCTCCCTGAATCGTAACCGCGCGCTGGACCGTTGCTTCTAAAATTATTCTGTCTCCCTTGATAATAATTATTTTGGTTCCCATATTGTCTGTTTTTCTGATTGTCTCTGTGATAGTCACTACTGCAGAGAGGTGATCTCTCCCTGTAATTATTACTACTCTGCCAACGGTTCTCATACGGGTGGTGTCTGTTTTGGTCACGATTTGTGTTGTGAGAATAGCCTTGTCATGTCCAGTTATTATTTCTTTCATCCCGGAATTTCGACGGATGTGACCTGTAATTGTTGTCTTCCTGTTTTCGCGTTCCAGAATTGTCAGTGTCAATTTCTAATTCTTGTGAGAGTCCCTGAAAAGCTTCAATGTCGTCTTCGCAACGTCCTGCCAAAATAATATGTCGTAAATGTCAGGTAATTTGATTAAGCAAATGCAGATGAGTTCTGAGGGGCTGTATGAGTTTGAAAGGTACTGATTCTGGTGCAACATGTCTTCAAAATATTTCACAAAACTGGAAAATTCAGATTGTTCGAAATGTTTCATCATTATGATGTTATGTTTTACTCGGTCTTGTGTAGCTTGAGACCAATATGCTGAGAGGAAGGCATGATAAAATTCTCTTTCACTGTGGCAATCGTGAATGACCGATAGCATTCTTACAGCTGGTCCATTCCCTAAATGCCACACATAAATTCTAATCTGTGCTCTAATGACCAGTTGGGAGGAAAACAATGAGAGAATTGATGAAGCCGCACTTGTGGATGAATGTCGTTGGCGGAATTCTTAAATGTTTTGAATTTACGTGTAGTAATAAACAGCTTATAGGAATAATCATCATGTCAGCGAGTCGCATATCGGTCATTGTTACATCGTTTCCGCGGTTCCATCTCAAAATTTGGTGTACGTTGCCAATGTCTTTCATAATTTCCGAAGTACCCCATGTTATTATTTTGTGGCTGTTCCGTATTTCTATGTCCCTCTTCCCGTATTGGAGCGCGAGTGTCCTCTGAAATACGTAATTCTTGTATTACCTGTGTCAGCTGACCTTGTACTTCCCGGATCTCTCTTTGGTGTTACGTATTAATTTGATTCTGATTTTGTTTGATTTTCCTAATTTGTTCGCACTCTTCTGTGTCATTAAAGACCACAGGTTTTGTGTCATTCGGATTACCATCTACCTTCGTAGATAAATTATTTAGCTGATCCGAAAGTTCAACTACTCTCGCTGATAATGAACTAATATTCTCAATGTCTTTCTGAACCAATTTTCAGAGTATCTATTGTGTCCTTTAACTTTTCCTGAGTTTTAGCAAGTTGCGTAACCGAATCGGTAGATGCAACTGAGTCAATTTTAGCTTGCAAAGTCTTATGATTTTCATGAACAATAGTTTGCAGTTCTTTTATGGCTGCTTCGTGATTCTGTAATGCATAGTCATGCCGCGAAAAAATAGGTTGAAAATGCTCACAAATTTGTGTTTTCACGTCATTACAGACATTTTGACATTTCGATTCAGTGTTATGTAACTCAGTAGTTAAATCTACACGTGTTTGTTCAAGCGTGGTGTCTAACTTCCGAAGATTTTGTTCCATTGTGTCTAACTTTTGAAGCTTTTGCTGTGTTTGTCTCTGCTTTCGTTTCACTGTGTCTAACTTTTGAAGATTTTGTTCCATTGTGTCTAACTGTTGCTATGTTTGTCTCTGATTTTATTTCATTTGGTGCATTAATTGCAATATTAATGTATTAGTACCTGGAATCTGTTCCTCTATGCTTTTCGGCAGTGCATTTGCACCGGCAACATTCACATTTTGACGAGCAGAGAATGTGTCTTGACTCATTTGAGAAAACGGTGAGGACCCAAAACCTGAGTTTACAGTATTTGCAATATTGTATTCTGTCATTTCGGATTCCTGGGGCGAGCTGTTGCCGACCGATCGATCGATAATGCTTCCCTTTTCACTACTTGTTTCATTGTCTACACCATTATTTGCCGCCCACTCCATTTCCCTATGCACAATTACCAAATTACTACTTCGAATGTCTGTTAATTTATTACACAGTGGTGCTGATAAGCTACGCTTTCGTCACTATTATTTCTCACTTTACTTTGGAGCCTAGTGTTACGTTTTTCACACGTCATTATTGTCACAATATGTTACACGATAACACAGAAAAGCACAATTTGAAGAGCAAAAATAAGAAAACACATTAACATAGCACTGAAAATAATATCTAGTCAATTGCAAGTGCAGCTGCGAAATACTTGGTGCAAATCTACATGCATGCCACAACTGTTTTATTGTACATCAATGAAAGACTGCAACTACAAAGGAGAATCTCTCTACAATTACGCGCTAGCAATAAACAAAAGCTACACTAATTACACAAAGTACAAGGAAAAAATCAGAAGATTCCAGTGAGGTTTCCTCGGCTAAGGGTCGACATATGAAACGTCCCCTTCGGAAAATTATACATGACTGTGCTGATAAACCTCTTAGGTTATTTTATTTTCAGACAGCTGAGCAGAACTGAACGTACTCAGACATTTCTCACTTTACTTATTCTGATAAACAGTAAACTGACACACAATATTTCTTAGCGCAATGCTATCTGACTTTCAATAATCCCTACAAAAGAATGGCCTTGACTAACATTAACCTATACCTTTCACAAATCACTTACCTCACAAAAATCTTCGTTACTCTAACTACTGCAATACAGCGAGCGCCACTACTGCTAGCTAAATAAAAGATTCTAACAACTGAAGGCTCTAACTACTGATAGGCATAGTTAGCAAATGAAAGATTTTGATAGAGAACAAACAATGTATTTACCTTAATAGTGTTCAAAAGTCATAATAAATATAGCAGTTCATGACATCCAGTCTTACAAATGTACTGTCTCTGATGGACACACGTCCAGATCATCCGCTCTCAAATCGCCACCATTTCTCTCCCCACATCCACCACTGCGGGCGGCTCACCTCCAACAGCACAACGCTGTTCACATCCCGCTGCCGCTGCCCAACACTACAATGGCAGACAACAATGCAAACCAGCCACAGACTGCACACAGCCTATCTGGTACGGATCCCACACTGCTGAGCAGTATCCAATATAAAAACCTTAACAGCCTACTTATAACTTTCAATTTCTTGCATTACATCCATGATTTTTCCTTTCTGTAAATGAAGTAATAATTGAAGTGATCCACCTATATTAGGTGTTCTGTGTTTGGTGTCCTTTAAGTGTGCTTCAGATTTGGATGGGTTCTTGTCGCTTATTGTCGTGTATCCTTTAAATCATGTATTAATTCTACTTCCCGTTTGTCCAGTATAAAATTTTGGGCATTCCTCGCATTTAATTTTGTGTATTCATGATTGCGAAAATGGTTCTGAATCTACATCTGCATCTACATCCATACTCAGCAAGACACCTGACGGTGTGTGGCGGAGGATACCTTGAGTACCTCTATCAGTTCTCCCTTCTATTCCAGTCTCGTATTGTTCGTGGAAAGAAGGATTGTCGGTATGCCTCTGTGTGGGCTCTAATCCCTGCGATTTAATCCTCATGGTCTCTTCGTGAGATATACGTAGGAGGGAGCAATGTACTGCTTGACTCCTCGGTGAAGGTGTGTTGTCGAAACTTCAACAAAAGCCCGTACCGAGCTACTGAACGTCTCTCCTGCAGAGTCTTCGAGGGGAGTCTATCTATCATCTCTGTAACGCTTTCGCGATTACTAAATGATCCTGTAACGAAGCGAGCTGCTCTCCGTTGGATCTTCTCTATCTCTTCTATCAACCCTATCTGGTACGGATCCCACACTGCTGAGCAGTATCCAGCAGTGGGCGAACAAGCGTACTGTAATCTTCTTCCTTTGTTTTCGGATTGCATTTCCTTAGGATTCTTCCAATGAATCTCAGTCTGGCATTTGCTTTACCTACGATCAACTTTATATGATCATTCCATTTTAAATCACTCCCAATGCGTACTCCCAGATAATTTATGGGATTAACTGCTTCCAGTTGCTGACCTGCTATATTGTAGCTAAATGATAAGGGCTCTTTCTTTCTATGAATTCGCAGCAAATTATACTTGTCTACATTGAGATTCAATTGCCATTCCCTGCACCATGCGTCAATTCGCTGCAGCTCCTCCTGCATTTCAGTACAATTTTTCATTGTTACAACCTCTCGATATACCACAGCATAATCCGCAAAAAGCCTCAGAGAACTTCCGATGTCATCCACAAGGTCATTTATGTATAATGTGAAAAGCAACGGTCCTACGACACTCCCCTGCGGCACACCTGAAAATCACTCTTACTTCGGAAGACTTCTCTCCATTGAGAGTGACAGGCTACGATCTGTTATCTGGGAAATCTTTAATCCAATCACACAATTGGTCTGATAGTCCATATGCTTTTACTTTGTTCATTAAACGACTGTGGGGAACTGTATCCAACGCCTTGCGGAAGTCAAGAAACACGGCATCTACCTGGGAACCCGTGTCTATGGCCCTCTGAGTCTTGTGGACGAATAACGTCAGCTTTTTCGAAATCCATGCTGATTCCTACAGAGTAGATTCCTAGTGTCCAGAAAAGTCGTTATACTCGAAGATAATACGTGTTCCAAAATTCTACAACTGATAGACGTTAGAGATATAGGTCCATAGTTCTGCACATCTGTTCGACGTCCCTTCTTGAAAACAGGGATGACCTGCGCCCTTTTCCAATCCTTTGGAACGCTATGCTCCTCTAGTGACCTACGGCACACCGTTGCAAGAAGGGGGGCAGGTTCCTTCGCGTACTCTGTGTAAAATCGAACTGATATCCCATCAGGTCCAGCGGCCTTTCCTCTTTTGAGCGATTTTAATCGTTTCTCTATCCCTCTGTTGTCTATTTCGATGTCTACCATTTTGTCATCTGTGCGACAATCTGGAAAAGGAACTACAGTGCACTCTTCCTTTGTGAAACAGTTTTGGAAAAAGACATTTAGTATTTCGGCCTTCAGTCTATCATCCTCTGTTTCAGTACCATTTTGGTCACAGAGTTTCTGGACATTTTGTTTTGATTCACCTACCGCTTTGACATATGACCAAAATATCTTAGGATTTTCTGTCAAGTCAGTACATTGAACTTTACGTGGTATGTGTCTCAATAATCGTTGTAGATTGTTACTGGTTCTGTAACTGGTCTATAATTTTGCATTCTTGAAACATCGAGTATTTTGTAGGAAATAATACGTATATTTGGCCACACAAGATCTTTATTTCTCTCTGGTCCGTTTTTGTTCTTTAGTTAAACTTATCTCATTTATGGGATTAGCATGTAGTTTGATTGGTTTTATTTTGGAATAAAGTATCTACTAAATTTTTAGGATAATCATTCCTTATAGCTACATTTCGGAGAAGATCTAACTATTTCTCAATTTTTCTCTTTTCAGTGGTAAATCGCTTAGTGTATGTAACAACAATAAAATATGCGAGCTTGTGTCCTCTTGGGTGGCTTGACTGGTTGTGGATCATTATTATTGTTGACGCTGGTTTCCGAAAAATATCGAATATGTGTTGAGGAATTTCGTTTGAAATATTTAAATCCATAAAGTTTACACTCTTACTATTTTCTCTTTCCATAGTGAAATTAATTTGTGGGTGCCAACTGTTGAATTGTGAATGCATGGTTTTGCACCCATCTATTGTATCGTAGAACAGAATTAAGCTGTCGTCGACATATCTACAATAATAAACGATTTCTTTGACTGTTTGAGTGCACTTGTTAAAATTTTTTTCTGTGAAAGTTTCTATAAAAATATTGGCTGAAGTGTTTGATAGACATGAGCCCATTTCCACCCCATCTTTTTGCAGATACATTTTGTTCTGAAATGAGAAGTAATTTAGGAAGTTATTAATTGCAGAAGTTCTATTTTTTCACAAAATTCTCCTTGAGGGATTGTCTTACATTTGAGAAAGTTGTTTTTAATGATATCTACAGTTTCTTTTGCGGGATTGTTTGTGTACCATTTAGAGTTATCGAGTGATGAGACTCTTCCATTTTCTGGTATTTTTTTACTTTCAATTTTATTAACAATATCAGAACAACTTTTTCAGTGTACTCTTTCTTGTATATGTAATATTGCTTACGGAGTATGCAGAGCTTTTACTGACAGCATGTGATGGGCTATTAACCATGTTAAGAAATTTTGATTTTGGCACTCTCAAATATGGGAAGTTTAATTACAGCCACCTTGTAGTACGTAAAATGGCAATGTTAACAAACAGTTCATAAATGGTTGACGCGATGAGCAAAAATTTTAATACTAATGTTTTTCCATGAATGCATTTGTGGTGCTATGCCTGTTCTTGTCTAGAGTTTGATGTGAAGTGAGATAACAAAGAGTCTCTAAGCTTTGCACATAACCGGTAAGAGTGTGTATCTTAACATTCTTGAAGAAATAGAGATCTGCACTCCCATGAAGAAAGACTCACGTAATATTATCGATGTACGAACCGAGCTAGGAAGTAATTGGGTTAGAAACAAGAATACACTGAATCTGGTAATAGTGAAAATTTGGTAAGCGAGGGTGAGGGGTGGGTGGAATGCTGGGTCTTTAACAGGTCACCACATATAAAGCTGCCTTTTGAAATGTCCCTGTGTATTCAGATGCATGTAGGTCATATGCTATCCCACAGCTGATCTAGACAAGACAGTTAGTTAGTGTAATGACCTTCACTGCGAAGTCACAGGATTCACCATTACTGAGTTACATTCGAGATTATGTCCTGTTCAACACTAGTTGTGGGTATTTGAGATGGAGTCGTCTTTGGTGAGAAATTGCCTTCATTGGTGGAGATACTTACTGCTATGCAAAGCCCCAGATGAATACAGAATTAGGTGACACCATTTCAGTTTATTTATTGGGGTGAAGTTTGTTATTATGTGCGGAGGTTAGATCGGTACTGCTAAGTCGAGATCAGTCATGTAGGGATCGGGCTGTGTTGGAAGCAGATTACTGTGTTGTACATTGCATTTTCACTTTGCTACACTATAAATTCAAGGATATGTTCTCCTTAAGTACAAAATCGTTTTCACTCACCCAAGAACCCTTGGACGTGAATATAAAGCTTTTATTACCGGTTGTAAATCTAAATAGCCACCCCTGCCCCTATTGGGTTGTAATGTAAGTTTCCTTATTTTCAATTGCAACATTACGCTCCTGGTCAGAATTACACTCCTTTCCAGAAAAGAAACACAACACCTATAACGACGTTCATATTTACAGGACGTGTACATTAGTATGTTCTGCAGAATCGATTATCATTTGAACCATGTCAGGTCGCCGGATCAACATGAACATCGATATCGAGGCGCAACTACACCCACCGTAAATTTTGTCTGCGGCTCACGGAAGGTAGTGGATCAGTGTGACATGAGCAGACTTGCAGGATGCCTCCCAGACGTATACGAGAAATGTACCATCAAATCAGTGACTTCTAAAAAGGATGCATTGTTGCCATAAGAGAATGTGATGCATCTGTCTGGGAAAGTGCTTATCATGTAGGACCAAGTATTTCGCCAGTGCAATGGGTGTGTGTAGAATGTTTCACGGAACGGCATAGAAAACGCCACCAGACCCCCCCCTCCTCCCCCCCCCAAGAATATCGACATATCATCCATAAGGCACTGCGGGTCAGATCTGCCTTCTCTTCAGCTCTGGTGCAACAGTGGAATAGGGTAACACATTGTACACCATCAGGGGTGACAGTCTATCGCCATTTTTATGTTATGGTGCAACACTTCTGACACTAAATGTAACTGGGTTTTCTCTTTTGATGCTAGTCAATTGTCAGGATGAGCATTACTGCAAAGGGCTTTTGATTCTAAAGCTTTATGTCAAGATGAAAAATACAAAATAAATTAGTTTTTCTTTCTTAACATGTGGGCAGGGTGGGTTCTTCGTTGGCTCGGGTATGAGGTAGAATGAAACAGCACTTTTACATAAGATAACTTTTATTGAAGATTTGTACAACGGTTTTCTTACTGGATTGTCCTGGCTGGGTAGAGCGGCAGGGGTGTCGTTTGCGAAGCCTTCTGCTGCGGCAGCGGTGGCGTGTGATTACACCTGGCTTTGTGTATCTCGTGTCGCCGTCTCTCCCAGTTGACTGGAGACGCGCCCCGTGCGGTGGCCCGTTTAATTATTGAGAACGAAGTCGTGAATCGGATGGTGATACCTTGGATGTGGCGTCCCAGTGTATCCCTTCTCTAAGTGGCCGCGTGTGTCAGTGTTGAGCGTCGGCCAGCGGAGCGGCGCGGCGGGGGAAGGCCAGTGTCCCGGACTCGACCAACTGACTCCTGCTTGCCAGTCTTTGGCTGTCAGATCTACATCCCAGCTCACAGGTGACTTCCCGTCCTCACCAGTCACCCGGGTATGTAAAAATCAGTCTTCAAATACCTTTTAACTTCTGTCTTCAGGCGCCGAGGCTGCTGCTTGCTATTCCATTACAGCGGCGGACTTGGTGCGTCTGTGTAAGATGTAGTCTCTTCTTGCATGACAGTCTTCAGCACCGAAACTGACTGAAAACTACTGCTACTCTTCTCCTCTTGTCGGGCCCACTGAGTCTCGCGAATTTATTCATTTGAGTTCACTGGAGGTGAACGACTTCACGGTTATAGCCTCTTCTGTCAGGTTGAAAAGCTTCTCGAAGAATCTTCTTAACGTCGGTCATTGGCTCTTGGAATGTAGGCGAGGGCCTTTGATCACATGTGACAATTGAAAAACACGTGAGCCGGTCGGGCGATGCCCTGACGGCTGAATCGACAGCGTCCACTTATGTGGGGAGGGCGATGGCTTCTTCTGTCACGTGAAAAGCTTCTCGGAGAATCTTCTTGACGTGAACCGGTCGGGCGATGCCCTGATGGCTGAATCAACAGTTCCCGCTTCTCTCCTGAACGTACTGACCTCAAGCGCCGGCCGTTGCCACTGCTGCTTGGCCCGATGTTTGCCAGTGTGTAATTCTTCTGAACTAAACTCAGTTTTTCATTTATTTTCTAATTTCTACTTCCCTTCACATTGATTTCACTAATTTATTCACCTATCTTAAGTACCACTCAATAATGGGATATGTGAGCGTCGTCCACTTCCCCAACTACCTCTGACAAATGCGGAGTAGCATGATAGACAGCTGTGGTGTACGCAGTGGTGAATGGCATCAGATAGTGTTTTTGGACAAATCCGTGTTCTGTTTGTTTGAAAATAATGGCCGCATTTGAGTCCGCCACAGACAGTGACTACATTCACACAAAACATATACCGCCAGCTCGAGGCCTTATGTTGTGGGGTGTTATTGGGTACAACCACAAATCAAAGTTGGTGCATTTCCAGGGTACTGTGACCAGCGTGACTTATATAATTGACTTCCTGCGGTCTGTAGCCGTACCCTAACTGCACAACAACCCTCATGCCGTTTATCAGCAAGACAATGCATGCCCATATGGTACTGCCCAATCAATTGCCTTCTTGATGTCACAGGATGTCAGCCCTGGTCTGCCACATCACCAGACTTGTCGCCAATCGAAAATGGTCGGGGTTTGGTGAAACAACGGGTGCAGTGCTGTGACTCAGAGCCAACCACCACAGACGAACTTCGGAACCAGGAAATGCAGCTTGGACGGCAATACTGCAGGACGCCATTTGTACCTTGTATGCGTCGATGTCGTCACGCATGGAAAAAGGTATCAAGGCCGACAACTGACATTGTTCGTTCCTAGACAACAGGACACATACTGAACCAAGGTGACCGATGTGCTAACGATTTCTGCAGAATATACTAAGGGTAGATGTCCTGTAAATACGAATGTAGTCGTTCAAGGTGATCTGTTTTTTCTGAAAATAGTGTACTTGATTATCATCCCACGACTTCCTGAGTAATTACAAAATATAACTTGTCTTTGACTATATGACAGTGCTTAAGAGTGCCAAGCTGCGCTGGCACCATCTTGTTGCAGCTTTTGCGTTCGATTCTCAATCTATACTCACTCAGGGAACGTGGGAAACTGATTAATGAACTCTGATCCAATAAGACACAGATAAAGTGCGGCGTTTCTTTTTATGCTATTAATTCTCAGGTGCTGTTAAAGGCGGTCAAAGCCTGTTACTTAGCTGTTGTACAGACACTGTGCTATATAATCCCACTCAATACTATGATGTTAAGTAGAATCGAAGGTCACCATTTGTGTATTCGCTCAGATGATTTATCTTTTTTTTTTGCATGCTAAAGGTAGAATTACATGATTGAGGAGCCAGCCTCATTGCATACCTGAACACTGCAAGCATAAAACTAAGACATGTTCAATATAGTCCATCGATTCCATTGCTTTTCGAACATGTACACTTCTTGTGAAATGTGCAGGTATCAGACAAGCAGCCCATTTTTTTCCGTGCACTGAATATATGAATGTGTCTGTGTGTGTGACTATTTTATTCACATTTATGAGTAAGGTAGCGTTTCAGAAATGATTCTCTGTGACATTAGAATTATACGTACAGCCTTTTTTGAAATTATTGGGGCTTGATTATCTCTATCCATGCGAGTACGCTAAGCACACAGACTCACACACTCACTCACACACACACACACACACACACACACACACACACACACACACACACTCACACTCACACTCACATACATTTTTTTAAAAGTTTACTATGATTAAACAAAAGTAACTCTCTTCATTCGATTGAAAAGAGATATACAAAGAATACTAGCAAGGGACACCATTCCTCGCCAAAAGAATTCTCATAACATTATACAGTTCTTAATATTGTGACATATATTTCTGGACGTGTAACTGACCACAGTATTCGGCAGAAGTAAATAAAAGAAGACAGAGAACTGTAGACTTTTATTGTTACTTGTGCACTGAGACTAATGCACTTCTTAGATTAATTGTATCACAACATCCATAAAATATCCGGTTTGTGGAATTATTTAACAGAAATGTTTCTTATAAGATGGACTTTACCTGCAACCATTAAGAAAAGAACGTTTCTAGTCTAACTTGCATCTAGGTCGTAAGTAAGGTCAGGTGGAAATAAAACTATATTCTCGTATCTCAGGCTTACCTTACGGAATAGAACACCAGAACTGGGTCCGAGACACCTGCTTGGCAGTGTGTGCGGCGCAAAAGTTTTTTACGACCTCTGTCATCCCACATTATAAGACATTTGTCGAATTTTTCTACGATATGCTTCAGCGTCAACATTAATGAACGCCGTATCACCGTAATTGTTTTCTCAAGAGCAATCGAGTGCAGTTATGAAAAGTACACAATTCCATTAAAAAACACATATGCTCCAATATCTCGGCTGATACCAGCGCTAAAAACATAGTTGTTGTTGTGGTCTTCAGTCCAGGACTGGTGTGATGCGGCTCTGCATGCTACTCTGTCCTATGGAAGCTTCTTCATCTCCCAGTACCTACTGCATCCTACATCCTTCTGAATCTGTTTAGTGTATTCACTGCTTGGTCTCCCTCTACGATTTTTATCCTCCATGCTGCCCTCCAATACTAAATTGGTGATCCCTTGATGCCTCAGAATATGTCCTACCAACCGATCCCTTCTTCTAGTCAAGTTGTGCCACAAACTTCTCTTCTCCCCAATTCTATTCAATACCTTCTCATTAGTTATATGATCTACCCATATAATCTTCAGCATTCTTCTGTAGCACCACATTTCGAAAGCTTCTGTTCTCTTCTTGTCTAAACTATTTATCGTCCACGTTTCACTTCCATACATGGCTACACTCCATACAAATATTTTCAGACACGACTTCCTGACACTTAAATCTATACTCGATGTTAACAAATTTCTCTTCTTCAGAAACAAATTGCTTGCCATTGCCAGTCTACATATTACATCCTCTCTACTTCGACCATCATCAGTTATTTTGCTCCCCAAATAGAAAAAAACATTTACTACTCTGTCTTATTTCCTAATCTAATTGCTGCAGTACAACCCGATTTATTTCGACTACATTCCATTATTCTCAAATATAGGGAACCGATATGGGTAAGCTATGGCCCACTCGGTGCAGAGAGCTACGATTTAAAAGGTAGAATGGAGAAATCAGCGGACGTCTTTCTGTGGTAGTGCTAGGACAAGTCATCAACATCAACTCATGCAAAAACCCTGGATCACACCAACCAAGAGAAATATGGAGCCCCCCTCAACTGTTACAGAACTGATCATACTACGGCAAAAATGTTAATAACTACACAGGCAATGACTAACGATGATTAATGCAGCTGCGGAGCAAATAACTGACCAATGTTTACAAGACAGCCAAAAGTGAAAATTGGAGAGACATAGCAAACGCAACATCTACAGCATCATCTGGCTGTAGTTTTTGGATATCCAGCTATGACCGGAAATGGGTATCTAAACTATTTTAGCTATAACCTGTCGTCCAGCTATCTTACCATTCACAAGTTCTCATGATTCTATATTATCTTTTGACAATGTAACGAATGTACCTGTGAAATATAATTCTGTAAGACAAAAGGGAGATAAATATATTGCAGATTACGTTAGAGATTCTACCTGCACCATTAGCGTAGAAAATACATGTATAATGAGTGGGTAGAAACCTTTGTACGTGCTGTAATTAGTTTAGGCCTGTCTTCGACTCTCATAGGGAGCGATGCATAGTGGGTGCAGTGTATTCCTACATTTACATAATAATGGTTCTTAACACATTGTAAGTAAACTCCTGTGGGGTCATGGACTCGTTTACCAGTTCCAGTTTTTCATTGTTTCCATGACACTCTTCTCTAAGACACACAGACCTGTGACCACTCATACTGGCTTCTCACATACATCCAGTAACCCCATTTACTTCTATAGAGAAGGGTCTCACAAATTTGACCAATGTTCTAGGACTGATGGCATGAGTGTTTTGAACGAAGATCCTATTTCGACTCACTTGAATTTTCTAGTATGCTGCAAATGCCGCTCAACACTTGATTTACCAATGACTGAATAAATACAATCAATCCATTCCATATTTTAGTATGAATATTATTACACTTAGGAACTGAAATGATTCCAACTTGGTGATCTTTTAGTCTCAGGATGCTAAAACTCAGCGTTTTGTTAATATTTCAGATTTACATCTATAAACATTTCAAGGAATAGCACGATATTAGGCTCATTTTGAAATATAAAAATACCTGGTTTTTCATGTAATATTTAATGGCAGCAACTGCTCATGCAAGTAGGCTGTTTAGGTTTTTATGTTGGTAACGTCACCTAGCACTCAGTGTGAAAATCACTGGCTGTACTGAGTGCAGTCTCTGGCTGGTTGGCAATGTTGGAATATTCGCCATTGTAGTGTTGGGCAGTTGGATGGGAACAGTGCGTAGCGTTGCGCAGTTGGAGGTGAGCCGCCAGCAGTAGTGAATGTGGGGAGAGAAATGGTGGAGTTTTGAGAGTGGATGATCTGGACGTGTGTCCATCAGAGACAGTAAATTTGTAAGACTGGATGTCATGAACTGCTATATATATTCTGACTTTTGAACACTATTAAGGTAAATACATTGTTTGTTCTCAATCAAAATCTTTCATTTGCTAACTATGCCTATCAGTAGTTAGTGACTTCAGTAGTTAGAATCTTTTATTTAGCTGGCAGTATTGGCAGTCGCTGTATTGCAGTAGTTCAAGTAACGAATATTTTTGTGAGGTAAGTGATTCGTGAATGGTATAGGTTATTGTTAGTTAAGGCCATTCTTTTGTAGGGATTATTAAAAGTCATATTGCGTTGCGCTAAAAATATAGTGTGTCAGTTTAGTGGCTCAAATGGCTCTGAGCACTATGGGACTCAACTGCTGAGGTCATTAGTCCCCTAGAACTTAGAACTAGTTAAACCTAACTAACCTAAGGACATCACAAACATCCATGCCCGAGGCAGGATTCGAACCTGCGACCATAGCGGTTGTGCGGTTCCAGACTTCAGCGTCTTTAACCGCACGGCCACTTCGGCCGGCTGTAAGTTTAGTGATGATCAGAACAAGTAAAGAGAGAAATGTCTGAGTACGTTTCATATGTCGACCCTTAGCCGAGGATACCTCACTGGAATCTTCTGATTTTTTCCTTGTAGTTTGTGTAATTAGTGTAGCTTTTGTTTATTGCTAGCACGTAATTATATAGAGAATTTCCTTTGTAGTTGTAGTCTTTCATTGCTGTACAGTAAAACAAATGTGGCATGCATGTAGATTTGCACCAAGTATTTCGCAGCTGCGCTTGCGATTAACTAGATATTATTTTTAGTGCTACGTTAATGTGTTTTCTTATTTTTGCTCTTCAAATTGTGCTTTTCTGTGTTATCATGAGAAATATTGTGACAATTATGGCGTGTGAAAACCTTATACTAGGCTCCAAAGTAAACCGAGAAATGACTGTGAAGACAAAGGCAGTGTTAGCGCCACCGTGTAATGAATTAACAAATGGTCAACTTAGTAATTCGGTAATTGTGAATAGGGAAATGGAGCGGGCGGCAAACAATGGTGTAGACAGTGAAACAATTAGAGAACAAGGAAGCATTATCGATCGATCGGTCGGCAACAGCTCGCCTCAGGAATTCGAAATGACAGGACACAATCTTGCAAATACTGCAGATTCAGGTTTTGGGTCCTCACCGTTTTCTCAAATATGTCAAGATACATATTCTGCTTGTCAAAATGTGAATGTTGCCGGTGCAAATTCCCTGCCGATAAGCATAGTGGAACAGATTCCAGACACCAATACATTGTTATTGCAATTAATGCAACAAATGAAACAAAATCAGAAACAAACACAGCAAAAGTTAGACACAATGGAACAAAATCTTCAAAAGTTAGACACAATGGAACAACACCAGAGACAAACACAGCAACAGCTTCAAAAGTTAGACTAAATGGAACAAACACTTGAACAAACACGTGAAGATTTAACTGCAGAGTTACTTAAAATCGAATATAAGTGTCAAAAAGTCTGTAATGACATAAAAACACATATTTGTGAGCATTTTCAATCTATTTTTTCGCGTCATGAAAATGCCTTACAAAATCACGAAGCAGCTGTAAAAGAACTGCAAACTACTGTTCATGAAAATCACGACACCTTGCAAGCTAAAATTGACACAGATGCATCTACCGATTCGGTTACGCAACTTGCAAAAACTCAGGAAAACTTAAAGGACGCAATAGATACGATATCAACACAAATGGACACTCTGAAACTTGGTTCTGAAAAACACACTGAGGAAATAAGTTCACTATCAGAGAAAGCAGCCGAACTCTCTACAAAGGTGGATGATCATCTGAATGACACAAGACCTGTAGCCTTCACTAACACAGAAGAGTATGAACAAATTAAGAAATTCAAATAAAATCAAAATCAAGTTCTTACACAGTACAAAAGAGATATCCGGGAAGTACAATATCAGTTGACACAGGTAATACAAGAATTACATATTTCAGAGGACACTCACGCTCCAACACGGGAAGAGGGACATAGAAGTACGGAACAGCGACACAATAATAACACAGGGCACTTCGGAAATTATGAAATAAACTGGCAAGGTACACCAAATTTTGAGATGGATCCGCCGAAAAGAAGTAACAATGACCGATATGCGACTCGCCGACATGATGATTTTTACTATAAGCTGTTCTTTACTACAAGTAAATTCAAAACATTTAAGAATTCTGGCAACGACATTCATCCACAAGCATGGCTCCATCAATTCTCTCATTGTTTTCCTCCCAACTGGTCATTGGAGCACAGTATAGAATTTATGCGTGGCTACTTAGAGAATGAACCAGCTGTAAGAATGTGATCGGTCATTCACGATTGTCACAGTGAATGAGAATTTTATCGTGCCTTCCTCTCAGCATATTGGTCTCAAGCTACACAAGACCGAGTAAAATATAGCATCATAATGATGAAACATTTCGAACAATCTGAATTTTCCAGTCTTGTCAAGTATTCCGAAGACATGTTACATAAGAATCAGTATCCTTCAAACCCATACAGCCCCTCAGAACTCATCCACATTTGCTTAATCAAATTGCCTGAACATTTACGACATATTATTTTGGCGGGACGTTGCAAAGACGACATTGAAGCTTTTCAGGGACTGTTACAAGAATTGGAAATTGACACTGACAATCGCGGAATGCGAAAACAGGAGCACAACAATTACAGGTCACATCGGTCACAATTCCGCGATGAAAGAAATAATAACTGGATACGACAAGGCTATTCTTACAATGTAAATCGTGACAAAAACAGACACCACCCGTATGACAACCGTTGGCAGCGTAGTAATAGTTGCAGGGAAAGATCATCTCTCCGCGGTAATGACTATCACAGACACAATCAGAGAAACAGACAATATGGGAACCAAAATTATTATTATCAAGGGAGACAGAATAACTTCAGACGCTACCGCCCACCTTGCAGTTACAATTCCGGGAGAAATTCTCCACCACATGACCGAAAAAAATGAAACTGTGTAAACTATCGACAAAACGACAGACCTGAATATCATCAGAACTGGCGGGATGTAGAAGTCAGATCTCCAAATTCCAATAACGATGCGCGCAAACAAAGAGACAATGGGCAATGACTCACACCGATGGCAGCCATAAAACGTACTTATGAAGCTGACGACGTAGCTGCTGTGGCTAGTAATTACGTAAAAATGGAAGACATTAGGAATATCTTACTCCAGGAACACGATGTAACACATAGCAACATTGCATATCCTGTAATTCACAAAACAGTAAATGACGTAAAATGTACGGCAGTACTTGCCTCTGGCAGTCCCATTTCAGTAATTAGTGAAACAGCCTTTAGCAAATGCAACAAATTGAACGATTGCCCCACACTTCCGTTACATAAGATTATATTACAAGGTGCAATCGTTGGAAAAAGTGTAGATGTACGCCAACAAACCAATTTAGAATTCGTTTGTCAAAGCCACAGCCTATCTATGAACTTTCTTATTATTCCATTATTGTCGACGGAAATTATATTGGGAGTAGACTTTTTGAATGAATACAAAGCAATCTTAAGCTTTCACGATGCTGAAATAAGTTTAGAGAAAGAAGGTAAGTCAATAGCTTTGAAATTTGAAAATTGGCTCTCAAACCATGATGAGGAAATTAATCGGCTTTACCTTCTGTTGGACAACAGTTCGGATTTTTCGACGGAACTTGACACTAACAATCACTCTGCAAGTACTGACAGGGATGATATCGACGGCGTATTTGAATCTAATGAGTTAATTCAGAATAAAATTCAAACAATTGAGAATTGTAATGACACTGACAGGCAGGACCTTTTTGAAATTTTACAAGCATATTCCACAGTTTTTACTCACAAAACAGGAACAATCAAGGGATTTCAATACCAATTTCGTGTTCTTGAGCATACTAAATTTTGTGTTAGACCATATGTAATTCCGGCACATTATAGGGACCGTGTTGGAACAGAAGTAAAATATATGCTTGACGAGGGCAGTATTGAGCCTGCAGTAAGCTCATACAACAATCCATTACATGTTGTTGAGAAAAAAAAATGGATCGATCAGGCTTGTCTTAGATTCGAGAAAAATCAATACTATCATCGTTTCTGAAACAGACAGGACGCTAACGTTGGAAGAACTTATTCAAAATTTTATTGGTGATAATGTGTTGTCTTCTATTGATCGCAGATCCAGCTTTTATCAGATCGAACTTCATCCAGAATGTAGAAAATACACGGCCCTTCTTTGTTTCGGCGTTTGTTATCAGTTTCTGAAACTTCCATTTGGTTTGAACATTTCTTCGGCAGCATTCATTCGTCGCCTAAATTCCATATTACGTGAGTTCTTAAAACTTCACATCACCTTATATGTGGACGATATTCTGATAGCAGAAGCCTCATGGGAACAACATAATCGCATCCTCAACAGCGTGTTACATATTTTGGCAAAATCTGGAATTACATTTGTAAAAGTCTGAATTCGGTAGGAGAAAGGTGAAGTTTTTGGGACGTATTATTTCTTCCAAAGGCATTTAGCCGGATCCTGAAAAGTTAGAAGCAATCAAAGCCATTCCAGTTCCATCCACAAAAAACAAGTCCGCAGTTTTCTAGGTCTCGTAAATTTTTACTGCCGTTTTCTGAATATGCAAATTCTAGTTACACCAAAACTTTGTTCTCTCACTGGAAAAAATACTATTTGGAACTGGGACGAACAGGCACAGCCGGAATTCAGTTCTACTTAAGGCGCCAATACTAGCTCATCCAGATCTGTCACAGGAATTCTCCCTTAGCACAGATTCCTCTAAAGTTGGTCTTGGTGCCCATTTATTTCTAGAAGCCCTAGTAAATGACACTACTGTTGAGAAAACCATTGCTTTTGCTAGCCAAGTGCTAACTAAATCTGAAAAAGATTATTCCGTTACAGAATTAGAAGCTTTAGCTATCGTTTGGGCATTTAACAAATTCCGTTTCTTTCTTTCTGGTAAGCACGTAAAAGTATACAGTGATCATCATGCATTAGAATTTATTATGTCTTCAAAATTAAATCATGGCAGGTTAAAACGTTGGACATTGTTTCTGCAAAAATTCCACTTCACAATAGTCTACATTCCCGGCAAGGAGAACACTGTTGGGGACGCACTGTCACGCGCACCGGCTGGGCATGAGAAAAGTAACACAGAAGGCAACCCCGGTAAAAAATTTCAGTATTCTTTACATTCAGAAAGTCGTCTTTGAAAACTTCATCATCACATCTTTAAAGGACATGCTCATGAAAAAGATAAAGATCCGATTTGGAAAGACATCAAAAGTCAATGACATGAAAAGACACACTCAGATTCGACATTATTATCTGGTTAGAAACAACATACTCTTCAAACGCTGCACTGTTGATGACAAGCTATGGGTACTTTGCATTCCATACGATTTTGTTAATAAGCTCATTTGGTACATTCAATTCAGCTACGCACATTTTGGTCCACGAAAATGTTATCACATTCTTCGAACGACTTGTTATTTTAACAATATGGAAAAGAGAATTCGAGGAGTCGTGTCTATTTGTAAACTTTGTCAAAAGGCGAAACCATCTACTATCTCACATCGTGCTCCGTTGTTTCCTATCATTCCCTCTAAATTAAAAGAATTTGCTGCTGTTGATCTCTTGGGACCCCTTGTCAGAACATCGAATGGATTTTCGTACGTTCTAGTCGCTGTTGAACTTACTTCAAAATTTGTTTCTTTCACTCCATTACATAAAGCCACTGGACGGTCTGTATCCAACGCATTTGTTAAAAATTTCTTACGTGAAGTTGGCCTCGTTGCTAAAGTCATTTCAGTTAACGGACCACAATTCAGGTCTGCTGTTTGGTCACGCATGGTTTGGAATCACAAAATCTATTCTGTTTTTATTTCATTGTACTCACCACATTGTAACCCGTCTGAACGGATGATGAAAGAAATCAACAAGCTTTGCAGAGTTTATTGTCACAGAAAGCATCAGCATTGGGACAGATATTTACACTTATTTCAAAATGTGCTAAATGAAATGCCTCATGACTCCACTGCTTTAGCATATACTCTTGTACTGAAGAATGAAGAACCACCGAACAGGATCAGAGAGCTTGTACCTTTCCCGAATACACGTAAACTTCGACACAAAGACATAATTGATTTGGCTATTAAAAATATAAAATCTGCAGCAGACAAAAGGAGAAAACTACACGGTAAAGCAAATGCAAAGAAATTATATATTGGTCAGAGAGTTCTCATTAAAGCTTGCACATTGTCACATAAGAAGAAACACTTGAGTCACAAATTCTTTTCTGATTTACAATTTGGCTTACATAGTCCCACATATACCACATGAAATTGCGTTGAAGTTGAAGCTCTGCGTACTAGGAAGAGTAAAGGATTGCACCATGTAAAACCGTTTATTGAGAGATAATCTGTTTTTTAACTTAGTTTTTGGTATAAAACTTTTCACTTCACATTACTATTACTCCTTGTCACACTTTAAAACTGTTAACATGCAACTATGTTCTAAAGTTAACTATCCAGTCAAGAACCTAGGGAACATATTTAGGCAAGTAATTACAAATGCATTGTTATAGTGAACACAGAACACAGTGTTACTGTGTGTGTTCATTGTTGCTTCTTTTTTTGCACGATTACGTAACGACTATAAGGCTAACATACTTAGAACATATAGTGCTAATGGTTTACTTTAAAAGACATCCTTCATTTGAATTACTTTCTGTGAGATTAAAGATGACTTAGTATTGGCTTTCTTTAACAGCTACACGATTATATCACGACGCTACTAATGTGTGACACAATTTACATTTTTGCTTTTGTGCTCTATCTGTTTTATATCTGCACAGTTTTTCTGAATACTTCTGCAAAGTAAAACATATTTTAGTAGTAACTTTTGTGGTATAGCTACAATGAGACAGCCTTTTCTGTAGCACAACAATACGTCACAGTACAGTACTTTCTTCATCACGGCAATAAGCGTAATAACTACGTTATCTATACGCAAAGCATTGCACTTTTGTTTATGATGAGATGAGTACATTGACTTCAGCAGAACTTTGCTTACAGAGGACGATATCTACGACACTTCCACAGAATTATCTTACAGCAAGAGGTACAGTTTAGCGCTACAGTACACGTATTTGAGTGATTAATTTTGTACTTAGAACATTTATTTTTAAAGATTTTTGAAATACAAAGATACAAAGGTTTTCTGTGATACATTTCATTCCATTGCCATAATCTGTAACGCCTGAGGGTATAATTACATTAATCCTCAAAGGGGTACACGCTTACTTTGTGTACCATGTGTTTAGCAAGCACAAGGAGCCCTAGCTAATATGGTATTTGCTTATACAAGTTTACACATTGGTACCATATTTCTCTAACACAGAATTACACAGCTATCTGATTGTTTAAATAAGAAACAAACATTTTTTTACTACGTCACTGACACATGTTTATGTAATTACACAGTTGAATAACTTCACATTTATGAAATTGTACTTTGTCTGTACTTTGTGAAATGTTCATATTTTTTTGGAACCATTGTGATACTATGAGACCTTTGAATGATGTATTTGGTATGGGATCATGATTTTTAAAGTACGTTTGACGTAGATGACACTATTGAAATGAGCAGAGAATTTTTTTAGATTTTGAAATTATTGCAGAAAGCTACGACTTTTTTGAGATTTGACAGAGGTGTTATGATGTTATTATTACGACGACGATATGCATTATGCTGTTGAGGTATGTTTATGATCAATAAGCTGATGCTACCATATATGAGGAATGTGTTTACGTGTTTATATGTATATGAATAATGAACAGAAGTTAGGGACTCTGGTTTGAGATATAGAATGTTGGAAACCAAGAATCGTACTTTAAGAGTTATGAAATGTGTGTAAATGCGTGAAAGTATCACAATGCCAGCGAAAATTTTTTGGACACTGTTATAATTATAGGATTTTGTTTCTACACTTTTGTATAGCAAATTCTCGACCTGTGAAATTTTTTATATGAGACTGTCACTGCTGTTGTAAATATTTCGGCAAGAAAGTTAAGTGACCTTCACGTAATGCGTCGTAGGCACCCAACTGTGCCGCCTGCCTGCAGAAAGAGCCATTAGGTGGAAAGGAAAGAGACCATTAACCTCGCTATTGACATTTCTTTGTAGAATGCATCGCAAATACGAAACACTCATTACTTGGAAACATATTGTACTTTGTACTACTTACTGAAATGCTTATGAACTGGTGGGAAATATTCTTACATCTGCACACCTGATTATGACAAGTGCCGTTCTACGAGAGTTGAGAGAATTTCTACTGAATTATAAAATGCCACATGGCTATTGAATGATGTTTTTATGGTTTGCTTTACACAGTAGCTTCTTTCATTTGATATCTGTTTTCCAGCTGTATTGCAGCATTGGTTTTATAAAATAAAATTCAATGCATTTGCTAATGTGGACACTTTCTGTCAACAGATCTATTACATAATAATTGTATGATACACATTCTTCGAAAAAGGAGCACTTGGGAAGGAAAGAACAATAATAAGGGATTAATAACAGTAACTGCATACATAATTTTCTTTTCAACTACTTGGTAATTTTTTTTTGTAGAGTAACTTGTTGTGGTGCACCACTTTAATGACATAGACACTAAGATGTGAACAGATGTTTCCCTTATCTGCATTGTTGTCTTTAGTGTACTATTTTCTCTGCTTCAGCTATGTCATATTTAGGTGTAAGTTATTGCATTTGCTGCTGCTGTTTGCCAGGCATAGTGCTACTAAATTTCTCTTTGTATTACTCTGTTAAGCCAGTTTTACTTCTGATTTATTTTTCTTGTTGCTGCACATTGGCTCATATTAGTTGTAATGTTGCATTTGCTCTGCTGATTTAGATATACTGCTGCTTGCTTTGCCAATTTGCATGTTTTTGTCATTCCTGTTTGTGCTAATTTGTTGTGTGTTGCTGCATTGCCTCGTCCCTTAGTATATGCATCTGAGCTCAGTAGATTTAAGTTAGCTTAAGGGGGTAGAGTATATAAGAAAATAACTGTTATGAATTGGAAGTAATGCATTGAGAAGCTATAAGAAAATGGTTTAGCCAAAATAGTAGTCTACAAAGGTGAATAACTATTTTGACAGAGTATATGAATAGAATACAGAAAGCATGCTTGGATAGGATTTTTTTGGTGTAAACAAATGTTGAAATAAGAGGAAAGATCAATGGAATGAAGTTTTGGGTTGGACTGCAGTACCAAATGTTACACTGAAAACAATCCCTGTCCTGTCCTTTTGTGTTACTCCACTATATGTCTGTGGTATTTCTGTTCTTCCAGTCTTTATGTGTTTATCTGATAAGACTTATGTTGTAGAATTTTTCTAATACTCAGCTACATTCACTATGATCAGGAATACTGTTATCCTCAAATATAATTTCCATCTATAATATGTTATTTACCTTGTAAAGATGTTTAGACATTATTTATTCTGTTTTGTTTTTAATACTCCCATGTGAAGTTGATGTTTCGAAAGTTATTCTGATCTTTTATGTATTTACTTATGACATAATTCCTGTAACACTGATGTACATGTTTCTTTCTATTCTTTTGTAAAAACTGTATTACTACAAAAGTTATCTGTATTATTATGTTTTAATGATGTTTTCTGTACCTTTGTGATTGTATTCTCATGTTATAAAATTTTAATTGAGACCAGTTCATCAAATTAAGTTACATTTCATTGCACACATTTCTGTTGGTCGTAGTATATGCACAATATATGAAAAAAGGGACTGTTAGTGCTCGCACGTGTGTTGATAATTCAGCAAGGGACTGGTTAACAGCATTGCTGGTTCTAAGGACACACCAAAAAGTTTGTAAGTGCTCAAGTGGTGGTTTATGGACTTGCTATATTGTCTGCAAGACTTCTAAGGACATAACAAAAGTTTGTGAGTGCACAAGTGGTGGTTTATGGACTTGATATATAGTACAATACTCTTCGATGGTGATTGTGCACCTGCACAGTCGCAACAGATGGCTGCTGGCCGTCTCTACAAGGACTGAAGTGGGTCTGCAGATTTGAAGATCCACCAATACCACTATTTCTACAAGGATTGAAGTGGGTCTGCACCTCTGGTGGCTCACCAATACCATAATCTCTGCCAGGACTAAGTGGGTCTGCTCTGTGATGACCTACCTACCAATATTATTCAAAACTCGACTGACTCTTCTTTGGGTTTGCTCTGTTGTGGCCCATTACCTGTCTGCATATCAAGAGTCACCACTGACTTTCCGTTGAAAGACCGCATGGAAATTCACTACTTCATGTGCATTTTCTTTTACTGCTCAGACTTTGAGAAAAAACGCTGCAATTTTACTGTGCTGAATAATCAGAACTTTCTTTATGGACAGTGAGAAAATTTTACCTTTTGATCAACATTGTATCAATAAGTGTGTGCATTTGATTTCTTTGTCATTGTAATTATGAAAAATTTCCTCAAATCTGTATTGGCCACTGCCCAAAACAATTTGTAAAATTTTGTTGTGGGGAGCATGGGTGCTATGTAAGTAGGCTGTTTAGGTTTTTATGTTGGTAACGTCACATAGTGCTCTGTATGAAAATCAATGGCTGTGCTGTGTGCAGTCTGTGGCTGGTTGGCGTTGTTGGAATATTTGCCATTGTAGTGTTGGGCAGTTGGATGTGAACAGCGTGTAGCGTTGCCCAGTTTCAAGTGTGCCGCCAGCAGTAGTGGAGGTGGGGAGAGAAATGGCGGAGTTTTGAGAGTGGATGATCTGGACATGTGTCATTCAGAGACAGTAAATTTGTAATACTGGATGTTGTGAACTGCTATATATATTATGAATTTTGAACACGATTAGGGTAAATACATTGTTTGTTCTCAATCAAAATCTTTCATTTGCTAAATATGCCTATCAGTAGTTAGTGACTTCATGTGTTAGAATCTTTTATTAAGCTGGCAGTATTGGTGCTCAATGTATTGCAGTAGTTCGAGTAATGAAGATTTTTGTGAGGTTCGTGATTCATGAAAGGTATAGGTTATTGTTAGTCAGGGCCATTCTTTTGTAGGGATTATTAAAAGTCAGATTACGTTGTGCTAAAAATATTGTGTGTCAGTTTAGTGATGATCAGAATAACTAAAGAGAGAAATGTCTGAGTACGTTCAGTTTTGCTCAGCTCTTTGAAAATTAAATAACGTAAGGGGTTTACCAGCACAGTAATTCACAAATTTTTCTAAGGGGGCGTTTCAGTTGTTAGATGACAGCACATTTATAATTGTCTAAGGTTATCACTAATTTTGCTCCCAGATCATTAATATACATTCCTGTGTTTCCTAGTACACATCTCCTCTTCATCTCTCACTGATTGTTCTCTCAAGGTAACATGGTACTTCATCGATCACGAAAAAACCTACATAGAGTCACAAATTTTGTTGGTACTTGTGATATTTGCAATTTTTGGCTTCATTACAATAGCAGATAGTTAATACTTTCAGCCAGAAGCAAATACTTGTTTGTAAGGAATAATTAATGTGTAATAAGGCGTCGCATAGCGACGGTGGAATTTCGTAAATAATGTAATTCGTCGTCTTTGGGCGGCAACATAAACAGAAGAATTCGCGTAGGTATGCGATCTTTCACTATTTTGTTCGCTGGAGAAGAAGTGAAGCCTTGAGCGCTAAACACTTTTGCTGTTTCTCTTAAGTAAGACAGACACAGATTTGTGGCGGTCTGATCTAATTTTTACTAAATGTATAAAACTGTGTTATGTCTAAGTTTGAGTGAAGTGTAAAAAGAAGAACTGTTACAACTTATCGTGATGTTGCACAAGCGACTCAAAGAGGACAATGGCTATATAAAAGAGCGCCCAATGGACTTGAAACGGACATAAAAATCTACCATCATTGGAGGGCTAAACTTAAGGTACGATATATATTTTAGTTATAATAAATATGTGTTCTGGGAATACTGAATCATTTAGCAGTGCTCATTGCTATCATCTCGCTAGTATTATCTTCATTTAAATTATGCATTTTGGTAAGATTACAGACACCAAGATCAGCAGTCCAATGTGCATGTTACATTGATGAAATGGAAACTGTTTTATCGTCTTCTTGCATCAGCTTTAATATGGAGTTTGCCTTTTGTGTGATGTGGCAGTTGTTTTTGCGCCCTTAAGAGCTTTCTGGTCCCTTAGGGAATTGTTTTGTCATAAGAATAACTTCGCGGCCGGGTATGATCGTATCTACGATCATGAAGTAATTAGAAAGACAATAATGCAATTTCTTAATCAATAGCACGCTAGCTGTGACTGCTTCAAGCCACGCGAAACTGCAAGTAAAAACTAGTCAAATTTCATAATGCAATATTTTATGACAATGGTCAATCCATGATTCTTACGCCAATTGTGATTGATAAAACAATAAGCAAAATCTCAAATTCCTACTTTTCCATGGAATAACAACATCACTTTTATTTTGTATCATCACATACACCATACGATCGAGGTTCCATTAATATACTTATGAGGCTTGGCTTGGTTCAGAATATTGAGAAGCTATCTTAATTTTCAATATAACGTTTATTTGTCTATGAAATTACAATGGAATATGGATCTTTAGCAGCTTACAGTCGTTGATAAATATCAATGGGGACGGTTGAAAATGTTTGCCCCGACCAAGACAAAGCCTGGGATCACTTGCTGCGATGGCAGACGGTCTATTCATCTGAGCCACCGAGGACATAGAGGGTAGCGCAACTGCAGGGACCTATCTCTGGCGTGTTCGCTGTGAGACCCCTTTTGGACATGTCCAAAAGAACAGATAACGTCTTCATATACATTTAGATAAGGCTAACCAGCCAACAATCTTCTTCAGTGCTGATGCGCTCACATTGCCCAAACTATTATGGAAATCTGTAGATTAACTGTCGTGAGTAATGAGTATAGTGGGCAGGGGCACTACAAATGTAGTGTGTGGACAGTAAGTTTGGAACATAGGTCTCATGGGAAACGTGCCAGAGATAAGTCCCTTCAGTCGCACTATCCCCCATGTCCTGAGTGGCTCAGACGGACAGAGTGTCTGCCATGTAAGCAGCAGATCACAGGTTCGAGTCCCGGTCTGGGCACACATTTTCTACTCTCCCTATTGATATTTATAAACTCCTGTAAGCAGTGAAAGGTCTCGATTCCATTGTAATTTCATTCTTAAAGTGCCGCAAGATCACTAATGGTATCTGATACCATCCTAATACCTTTATTTGTCTCGGTCACAAGTGCATATCATGATGTGACAGTTTCAATAGTGTTAGTCATGAACATTCAGTGACTCAGTGCTTTATAGCACAACATGTGACATTTTATACCCTGTAACGTTTTTTATAATCTCAAAATGATCGATAGCACGATCGAAACCGAACATGCCATTTTGTAAACTCTAAAGAAACATTGAGTAAAGGAATACAGTTATAAAGCAGATTTAGAATTAGCAGTGTAGTGCCAGAGTACTCTCAGACCACGCCAAAACTGGGCGCTGGGAATGCTCATGTCAGCGGCATCGATACCATGTCTTGCAGGAACCCAAACTCGTAGTAAACATCCAGAAATAATTCCTTTTAGCCGTTGAGTCCAGAGATGGTGGTATAATGGGCATACAGTATGACTGGCCACACTTTCCCACCCGTGTTTCGTGAAAATTAACCCTGTCCGTCTTTGAACTGACTTAGTGAGTAGCCACCTAGGTATTCTTCCTGCTAGTTACATGGATATGTTAAGTTTTATATCCCCTTGCAGAGCTGTAGCAGCACCGTCAGATTCGGAAAGTGTAATACTACTCCGTATGTTCTACATTTTGAAGTGGGAAGTAGTTTTTTGTGCGAATCTTGTTTTATGCAGAACGCCATTGTGGTGTGTTTGTTTAAGAAACAAGTTAAAATGAACTTTGTGGCACTGATTATAAGGTTACTATAATGGTACCAGAGAATGATGTACTGCATGACTGGAGCGAAACGCATTCTATCGACGACTGCCGACTATGGGGCACAGCCTGCAACCAGGGCATATCATCAGTACAGTTCATAGAAGGTTGTACAAGTTGATAGAAACTGTAGTTTGTAGCTCACTTCACACAGTTCTAGCTGACGCCAGGACCAACCCAAGTTACCTAGAACCTACATATTCCAGCTACTACAATCCACTTTTTTCAGGTCTAACTTGGATAATTTCGTTAAAAAATTGTTTTATAATACATTACTTAGAAAATTAATAAAAATTATTTTATTTTTTCAGGTCACTTTGTAAAATTATTATTTCTTCATGCAAAGAGTAAACTTAGAAAAATAGATTTAATAATTTTTGTAACAGGAGAATGTATCAAAAAATTTAATTCATCCACAGAAAGTATAACACATATTAAAATTTGACTGGGTCCCTACTTCGGTGTATTTTATTATTTGACTAGGTAGTAGAAATTAACTTAAATAAAAAATTCGTTCTCAAAATGTTCAAAAACCTTTGCACCAAATAAAGGAAGCATTGAGGACTTTTTGTTGATATTGCTCTCATTATTTCGTTTTACCATCAGGGCTTTTCGAAGTACAACTCGAAGTCCAGCTAGCTGTACTTCGTGCATCTGCTCCCATCGTCTTTAATTGAGGAGGCAGAACTCAAACATCAGTGACTTGATGAATGTTGATCGCCATTGCTTGGGTCCCAGCCCACTCCTGGTCTGGGGTACTCCAGAAGCAAATGTATTCGATCATGGTTTGTATGTATGGTATATTTGGAATCTAAATGACAAAGTACGTTCGAAAATTGATAATTTCATCAGTTTATTTTGAGTGTAAACAAATTATTTCCTTCACATTTCTGCATTTTATTTTGAAGAGGTGGAATGTATATAGCATGTAATGATCCTTTATAACACTCAAAATAACTTTTAAAAAGAATATTATATGTTAAAAATATGTGTATTCCCATATTGTTGTACATGCAGACTGCTTCAGCACTAGCTCTGAATGTAGTCATGAACTGCTCATTGAACAGAGTAGACAGAATGTGTAACTGAGACGGAGCAGAAAGGAAAAAGCCAGCAGGCAACCTTTATCTCTTTTTCTCTGATGCTAACACTGACGAAACAGTTGTGCTAAGACAGTGTTATCTTATCTGGAGGCCAAACGCTGCTGGCTAATTGCAGCCTATAGTTCCCAGAGTTGTTAGCTGCCTGAGAAGGCACTCACAGGCAAGACCTATGTCTTTGATATCGATGAGTGGGGAACGAACATTGGTCTCACATAAAATATTAACCGATTTTGAAATTTCAAAATGCTAACATAATCTACATAGCAAGATATTGAAAATTAAAAATGCTAACATAATCTACATAGCAAGAGCAATCAGAAATGTCATCTTCTAATTGAAAAACTGTTTTTTTTTCACTCTTATTTCTCCTGCCTTTCTGAAAATACTTCAAAAGGAAATTCAAGTATGAAGCTAACATTTATGTAACTTTTCCTAATTTTCTATACATTTACATAATTAAAAATTTTCTGCAAGTCTTCTGTGCTGTGCATTGTAAGTGATATTTTTCTTACCATACATTGGTACATATGCTAAGGAATCTGATGGAATTTTTTCATTGAAAGTTGCACAATAAGTATATTCTTGCACTGTTGTAAAGGGAGATTGCTTTAGCACTATCTCTGAATGTAGCTATGAACTGCTTATGAACAGTGTTGATGCAATGTGTAACTGAAACAGAGCAGACAGGAAAACGCCAGCAGACAACATTATCTCATATCCTCTGGCACTATCACTAACGAAACGGTTGTGCTAAGTCAGCATTATCTTATCTAGAGGCCACACAATGTTGGCTAATTGCAACCTATAATTCCCAGAGCTGTTAGCTGCCTGAGAAGGATGACCTATGTCTTGATATGGATGAGTAGGGAACGAACATTGGTCTCTCATAAAGCATTAAACGATTTTGAAAACTCAAACATGTGGATATCAAGAGCAATCTGAAATGTCATCTTCTAATTGAACACTAGTTTTTTCCATTTTCATTTCCCCTGTCGTAATGAAAATACTTCAGAACGAAATGTAAATATGAAGTAAACATTTCTATAACTTATCCTAATTTGTTATACATTCATGTAATTAAAAAATTTCAGTAAGTATTCAGTGCTGTGTATTGTAAGTTACATTTTTCTTACCATACATTGCTATGTACACTAAAGAATCTGAAGGAATTTAATCATCAAAAGTTGCGCAAAGTATTCTTTCCACAAGTCATATTAATGATATAGATAGGATAATTTAAAATGAAATTATGTGGAGTTATGTCAGTGTCTGATTTGAGTAGTGTAACTCATTTAAGATCGAAAAATGCATCTGATGATGTGAAAAAACTACTTGGAGGTTTAATATTCCATATCTCCTGTGACAAAATTTCGTTTCTTCCATTTTTCAAGTACATATTCTGTAGATTAACATGATAGAATAATGAACGGATTAAAAATAAATAAAGGCAAGAGTGAAGTAATGGTATTTGGGAGAGATAAAGGGATCAAAGGAAATGTTACCTTGAATGGAGAACCCCTCAAAGTGGTAGAAAGTTTCATTTATTTAGGGTGTGAAGTATCTAGGGATGGAAGAATAACTAACGAAATTAATAGGAGCTTACAGAAGGGAGGCAATTTCTACCAAACAATAAAACACCTGATTTGGATTAATGAATTTTCAGAAAGAGCAAAACTCCTTAAATATAAGAATTATTACATCCCTCTTGTCACCTATGGTGGAGAAACATGGACAATGACAGAAAGGGACTGGAGCAGACTGCAAGCAGTAGAAATGAAATTTCTCAGAGCAGTTAAGGGAAAAACAAGAACGGACAGAGTAAGGAATGTAGAGATTAGAAAGGACCATAAACAAGAAAGTATGAGAGAAGAAATTGAAAGAAAGAGTTTAAGATGGTATGGGTATGTTAAGAGGATGCATGGGCAGAGACTCCCCAAAACTATGGAAGAACTAAAGATGGATGGGAAAAGACCTAGAGGGTGCCCTAGAACATGGTGGAAAATGTGAGTGAGAATATCTGTAGAAAGGAGAGATGTGACCTGGCAGCAAGTGGAGGAAGAAAAGTGGTGGGAGGACCACGCCCAATGGAGAGGCCTCATCGTCACCCAGACCCGGCAGTAGCTGCAGTGCGATTCAGATATGGATAGATAGTTAATGAAAGGGAAAGTAAATGGTTATATTTACGATTTGCCTCAAATGTAACAAATACGAAATATGGTATACCAAATACTACAGATTTACAGTAATTTGTGATATAAATTTTTTTTTTCACTCAATTGTTCAACATCAAAAGTTTGCATTTCATAAAAAAATATTAGAACCTTTGGATTTTTCACAATATTTTCTCGTTTTTCTAGCTAGTTATTTGATTCGTATTTAATCTGATTTCCATTGACCCTATTACAATTCTTCTTTCTTTGGAAATGATGGCTCTAATACCAATGCCACTTTCATTATAATCAGGCATCTCCAGAACTATAAGACCTTGTAAAATTTACTTTTAAAACTCCTTCCCCCATAATTTCTTTATAATCTTTATAAAATTCACAAAGTATTCCAAGTGGATACACTACCTCGTTATTCTTACTACTTATTTTTTCATTATTAAGAATGTGTCCTGCCAAACTAATTTTATCATTAACAGACCAAGTCAAATGTAATTTAGCTCTTGATAAAAATGAAAGAATGTTGTATTGTAAATTAAATATAGTTTCCTCTCAATAGCCAAAAAATGAAACAGTTTTGACACATAATTAATGATTAATTTTGTATGGTATATCCCATCATATGTTCGATAATCTGATTCTGATCCATCAGGATTAGCTACAACAATTCTAAAGTGCATGTATAATTGCTCATGATTTGAATGAAGCCATCCGTTACCAAAATTTGTTTCAATTTCTGTATTCTTGTTGGGTGCATCTAAACTATTTTTACATTACTCGTTCACAGGGAGTTAGTAGCACTGATAACTGATGACTTTGTTCATGATTTATTAAGGACTAAATACATTAACATATTTTCAAAACAACTGTTACAGAAGAACTATTAGGGTCAATCAGAGTGTCGTTATCATCAGCTACAGCAATTTCTAAATCTTAAATAGGACCAAAAATATGTATAGCTACAAAATAATGTGGTTCACAATATATTGATCATCCAAATTAACTACATGGTGTAAACGAAGCAATAATATGTTTATGAAAATGATCAGTATATTCAACAAATGCTCCAACAGGTAGAATATAATTTATATTTCTTAATGCCAATGGAATGCTTTTCTGGAACATTATTAGCAACAGTTTTTTTATTTGCTTCTGTAGCTTATTTATTAAATCCTAGCACACTTGTAATATAATTTTCTTTTATATCCATGTGCAACTAAACATCACTCTGAATAGTAGCACTATTCAAAAATTCATCAGCTTTAATGTGAGTATTTGACATTTTGAATGACCAAATTTTTCTAAATATTTTAAACTATACCTATAAGAATTTCTATCGTTTGTCCATTGCAATATAGTTTATTATTTCTTGCTGTAATATTTGGAGTTAAGAATGTTGTAGAAAAACCAAACCATGTGTTATTTCTATAAGTGTTGCTTATTGTAACAGATAATACTTTTTGAAGAACATATGATTTATCACTCAACTGAAACAGACAAATTGATTATGCAAATAAAAGTTTATTTAAAAGACTGGTAGATTAGGAACCAAAAATAAGTATTATAGTAAAGAAATAAAACAATAAATATGATAAACTTTTCCCAAATTCAATTCCGTGTGGAATCATAAAACCAAATGGATGTGGAAAAAAGATATTAATGATTGATAATTTTGTTGTAGCTCCAGAATGGTTGAACTGGAATAAAACTGATCATTTGTATGTTCACTTCAAAAGGTGAGGTCAACCAATGAACTAAGAATTTGTAAAAAGGTATAAGAAATTGAAGATGTGCATATCGAAATTTAAATGATATTTATCATGTGTTTGTTGGAGGCGATTTAAAATTCAATGATTAAAAGAAATGTGTAGTAAATGTTCCAATGATCAATTTCGAATTTTCTGATAGACATGACTGGAAAACCAAATCACAGTAAGTTCTCAAATAAAATACAGAGCTTCATAACAATGCAGATGTCGAAAGTAAATGTTAAATATAACATAATGGCAAACAAGAACACTTAATGTGAACATTAAATTTTAAAAATGCTTAATTAATGTCTTTTCATATATGTTTAGAAAATATGATCCAGAAGTTGTTAAAAAACTGAAACCAAATACAAGGAAATCTGATTAAATGAACAAACAATTCAGGCTTTGGAAAAAACAACCAGTAACAGGACATGAAGAATATACAAAACATCAACCAGTTATCGAATTTATTGAACAAGTTGAACAAGGAATGGAAGAATTAGGTGATAATTTGTTAAATGATATTGATGAAAATAGAGAAGTTGAAAAACAAGTGATTCCTTATCATCATCATACAGAAGATTGTGGAGATATACCACAACTGAAATCTAGGAAAACCATAAACATTTAATGAAGAACTACATAGAAAAACCGGAGGAATATGTTTGGATGAGTAAAGTTTGTGATTCGATCGATAGATTAGCAGTAATTCATAGTGAAGATTCAGATAGAAATAGAAATTATCACAATGGAAACGGTGGTACCACAAAAATGTTAACAAACCATTGATTTATTTGTCATTGAACAATCCAAAAGGTAACCAGTATTTCATGAGAATTATCAATAATATATCACACATGATGTAGGAAAGGGTTAGTAAATTGGGATTTAAATTGGTTTACCAAATCCTTTAAAGCATCTTCAAGGCTATAAGTACTGTGCACATTTTCTAAACTAGAAGAAAGATTAACTGGAGAAGGTAAAGGAGTAAATCCATTAGACGAAACCATAAAGAACATGATATTGCCTGTAATGATTATAAAGAATTAGAAAAAAGGCATGAAGCATGTAAAGAAATTCAGTTAGCGGCAAAAGGAAAAATGCATGCAAGTTAGCAATTCAAATAGCTGCAACTGCAGTTGGAGTAATAATGTATTGAAAAAGAAAATTGAGTATGGGTGTTGAACTAGACAATTGTGGATAGTGAATTTAAAATTACTAATCCTCATAAATGTTTTCTATGTAAATGGATTACTTTAGTATTGATTATTCTTTGATACCAAATGGGAAAAGTAAAGCATTAGGATTTAAAGTTGAAATTAATATTGTACCAGATGGAATTAATCAATTTTAACTGATGCACAAAAAGAACAAAAGTTAAGGTAACAACAGCCAAATGTGGTAATTTATTCTTAATATTAAGCACACCTGTGGAGAAAGAAGTTGTCAATGTCTATCAAAAAGGATAGTACATTCAGTATCATCAAAACATGAATATGGATTTCTCCAATAACTATTAGCTTCATTAACTGCTATTGGAAATGTACTAGCCAACAAAATGAAAGTTGATAAGAAATTAGAAGGAGAAAAAAGACATAATTTAGTCATAGAAATGAAGTTGAGTAAAACATATGTGTGTCTTAATCCAGTAAGAAATAGGTTAGAGATCGTATTAAGATTAATGAATTGCATAGTAACCAAAAAAATTTTGAATATGGACAGTAAATATGATACACATCATCATTCTCACACTCACTGGATTTGTTAATATAAGAATAATGTGATAACATACCAAAACTGCTAAGCAACTCTTTGGGAAAAATTATCTATACTGCAATATTGAGAATTTTGTGGTCTTTTGTATCTGTTTGCTTAAACAGATAACATAATTATAAATAAGATAATTATAAATTTAATGATATTTTGAATCAAAATGAACGTTTTGGAAATGTGCTGTAGCCCAAAGCTCCCGTGATTCATGGTTAAAAATTTTTGAAAAAATAAAAAATAGAAGCAAAAATTGATCCAATAATTTAAAGTTCTGTTAAACAATTTCAGAAGGAATTACATAATATGATTAAAATAACTATATTTCAAGCTAGAAGAATAGTAGATTCAAAAGATGCAGTAAATGGTAATGATGTTGTTGTAACATAATATTTAGAAAATGAATTAAACAATTGTGTCATCAAACTTGAATACACAAGTACACTACCACAACTTGAAAACTATATCATCACTAAACAACTGTAATAATTAACATCCTTAATAAAAGGTATATAGGTAATTACTTTACAAAAAAGGAAATTCATAAAACTTTGACATATTATCTCTCAAAAACTGATTTAATCCATTTTTAAGTGAGTTAAGTAATCTTAAAGTATGTGGTAAACAAATAATGGTGCTCAGTTATATGACTCAAGGCAAACAAATAATGGTCTATTTCGAATGAAGGTTATTTTTAGTTGTTGTTACTTTCGAAATATAAGTAAAGATTTATCACTAATGATTTATATATTAGATTAAGTATTTACGATAATCTGTCTGAAAATAACTCCTAGTAATCAGTCATTAAATCAGTTTTCTAACTATAGGACTAAAATATTCATTAAAACTCCCCCAGTTGATGTAAAGGTAACCACATTTAATGAAATAATTTAAATCTTATTTAATTTTATTCCATATAAATGGATAACCGTATATACTGCTTTTAAATGTAAAAAAAGTTACTAAAACACATAATCCTCTTCAAGTAAGAACTAAAATGAAAGAAAAGGAATTGAAGATCTTAGTGAAGTTAACTATAATTGGACTTATCTAGTTTAAAAATTATTGGATGAAAATAATAACAAAAACTTTCAGCTGTAAAAATGAAACTCACACAAGAAATGAACAGAATTATAAACCAACTACTGATATATATAATGCAAATGCAAAATTAAAGAAGGAGACAAAGTTAGAATCAGTCAACTCAATGAAATATTAGGAAACAGATATATAGCGAATTGGTCAACAGAAGTATCTGAGATTGAATCTGTTATTCATTCTAATCCAGTGACATAAATTAAGAGATATAGACACTGAAGAAGTAAAGCGAAATTTATATGGCTATGGATTATAGAAAACAATGTGGCGAGATGAAGTATGAGATAGAAAGGAGATATAGTACATGTGAAAGTGTCAGGATTTGAAAATGCATATAATAGTTGGGTGCATAAATGTAACATTATTTTATAAATGCTCAGTCTCATGAAAATGTAATGTATGATTAATCAGTTGTTCTTGCTTATTGTCATCCATAATATTAAGACAGTTCAGATGGCAGAGAAGCCTGAAATTTTCTTTCATTCTTTAGTATTAATTTATTAGGTGAGGATTGTACTCAAGTTTTCTGTATTCATTACAGTTTGGATGTCTATTTACACTTCCATCTCACTGTCTGTAAATTTCTTCTCTGTCTTCTAATGTAATAGTAGTCATAATCACTATCATCATCAAGTAAAATTAAAAGAATGTTGGTACAACAACATGTGACTGAAATTCTCTAATTATTTCATCTTTCTTATTAATTTTTTTCTCTTAAGTTTTCAATTTCTTATCTTCTTTTCTTGAGAACACACATACACACATAACCATTTCTTTATGAATTAGTAAATCTTCAATTTGTTCTCATAAATCTAGAATTGTTGATTGTAGTTTGTATACACCATGTTTTCCGATTTGAAGTCAGTTTTCAGACTGTTAAATTGTTGACATCACAATTGATGAATATAGGCTAGATTTACTTATAAAATTATTATCTGAATGTAAGTGTAGCTGCAGGCTACACTATAATTCTTTATAATTTTTTATATGTTTGCCTTTCTCATTATCCTTTAAGGTATTTCTCAAAATAACATATTCGAGTATGTAACATAAATCTTTTGCTTTAATTCAGATTATTTTGCTTATCAATTACAAAAAACCTTCTTTATTTTTATATAGTATCCTGTTGTCATTCTGAAATATATTCATCATTCTTATTACAGCTTATGTTGATGTACAAGGAACTGGCTACATATATTAGAAAACTTTTGTACTACGAATTTTACTATATACAATTGTCATAACCTGATTACTTGCTTGATTAATAAATACAGTATGTGGTTACATGTTTTAAGGATGAAACTGTTTTTTAATTTTTTCAAGTCAGTCCTCCAATGTTGTGCACTGAAATAACATACTAATAAAAATTATTTCTTAATGAATGATGATTCCGAATGGTCTAAAATTCATCAAATGAAAACCAATTGCAAGCAATTCGCATTTTTCTAAATGTCATTTTATTAATCATATGTTTAATTTTCATCAAATACACGATGTGAAAATTATTAGGACCTAGGATATCATATATAAATTAGAAAATAGCATTTTATATTTATATATTAATTTGTGCTAAGAATCTAGTTGTATTTTAATGGAATAATAATATCCTATTTTATGTTTCTAATAACAATTACTTCTAATTACTGGTGAGTCAAAATTGTCTTCAATTAAACAAATGAAAAGAATCCGGACTTCAAGATTTTATAAACAGGAAACAACAAATTACTGCTGTTATTAATAACTTTAACTTTAGAACGAAAAGAATAACAACAATGAACTGAAAAATTGTAGTGTAAAAGAATTAAAAGTTGAAGCAAAAGAACAAGTTATTATAGGTTATTTAAATAGGAAACTTAGAAACATATGATCTTGATTATTGGTAATTTAGAAAATTTACATTATAAAGAATTGTATAAATTGGATTTGACAATAATTACTGTGTGTGATATTAAAATTGAGTATAATAGAAATAAAGATAGATTTTAATGAATGAATCAGCATGGATACATGTGTCAGGAAACTGTCAAGTATGTATTCATTTCATAAGTGTATTTCAGGGTAAATTAGTTTGGAAAATTATATGAATACTAGAACGACATTAGCCTGAAGATTGTATTAGAGAAATACAAGATAAATTAGATTGGAATCATTATCTGAAAATTTTATGGGAGATTTGAAGAATAATTTAATTGGCTCATAATATTACATCGTTAGTTAAATATTAATGAGACACTGTCATGACAAATTAGATTGGGAAGTTATAGCACAATGTACATTGATTAAATAATTCATTTGAGAATTGCATGACAAATTAGACTAGAATAATATGTTATGTAAAGTGAACTTACCTGAAAGTTTATAAGACAAAATGAGAATAAAGTAAATTGGGTTAAAATATGAAGTTAGCAAAAATTATCTGATACATTTGTAAGATATTTTCTAGACAGACTCAACTGCATACAAATATCATGTAAACAAGAATTGACTGAAGCTCTTATTCAAGAATATCAAGATAATGTTAACTGGGATAAAATGTAATTATACAAGGAATTGTCAGGAAATACTATAGGAGAAGTCCAAGATAAAACAAATGTGATTGTAATCTGTGTAATTCAAATATCTTTCAAAATTTTAATGAAATTTTTAAGATTTGAATTAATTTTGTATTGAGATAGTATGACAAGTGAACAAATATTACCTGAATATTTTACAATAGAATTTGAAGAACATTAAATTGTGAGTATATTTTAAAACATTCAAGTCTGACTGAGTCATTTATAAAGTATATTTAAAATGAATATAAGTTGGAACAATCTGAAGATATTGATTGCTCGTTTTTTTTTGTTTGGAATTTGTAAAAAAAATTTAATCATGTTTTTCATAATGGGTGTATTGATAAATGGCTAAAAGAGAAAAACGTTGTCCATTGCAAACATATGTTAATAAAAATACATGAACTCAATTTGCTGTGGCTAGATCTATTACATCAATAATAAACTGTTCTTTATTGTCATCAATTACAGTATTATAATATAATGCCAAAAATTATCTTAAAGCTTGTTTCATTCACTGACATAGATTTTCAGAATTGGGATTGTAATTAAGTCTTAATAGTTCCTCACAGTTAGATTGTCAGCTTTCATTACGGTACAAATGCTTATGTAAATTATTTTCCTTGCATTATCATTTCATAATAAGTATAGTCACAATCATTCTCAAATATTTTTAAATGAGCCAATGTTCATCTTAAATTTTCATTAACTGTTTGAGGAACTACATGAAGTAATAATACACAATTTTATCGATTCCTTCATGTAAACTTCCTCTAGCTCTAGCAATACTTTATTTAGATTTTGAATGTGATTTTCACGATTTTTTTTAATTTTCTAAGTGTGGTGTTTGGTCTTTGTACATTTATTTTATTTCTTTTTTAATTTTTGGTTTTTCTTATCTTTTAATTACTGGTAAAACTTCTTCATAATCCCAATCTTTGAAATTCTCAAAATCACATTTTTGAACTCTTAGCTAAAGGATGTAGAGCAGGTTAATTGATTAATTTTGTTGAATTATGTTTATATTTTGGGAGCACCGTTTCAGTTAACTATAATTTTCGTTAGTTTTTACAATATTTTTGTTTTTCATGGTCCTTAATTGCTTTTCTAGGATGTTAATATCACAAAAGGTCAGCAACTTGGTCTCCATAAATCCAAGGAATGTTCTTTTCATCAATAATTAATATTATAATTATTTTAGATTGTTCTTCAATAGATCTATAAGATCTGTAACTGGCTCCATTGAAGGGCAAATTTATTATTAATCTTTAGTTTTTATTAATAGAAATAATGCATATCATACAGTGATGCATGTTCACTAATAAACGTTGTTTATAATAATGTTATTATATTTGAAATGTTTATAAATGCAGTTCCTTCTGCTGGCATTGTTTGTGGACATAGTAATTAGTGCTGGTAAAAATTATGCAGTAAATTATTTATTTGACTATGGTTATCTGAATATTCCAGCAACACCTGAAATAACTCAAGTGAGTGATGATTTAGAAAAACTATCATTAATGTTATTACAGTTAACACACAATCTTCAGGTAACTGGTGAATTAAGTATAGAAACTTTTGATTGTTTGCACTGGCTTAGATGTTGTGTACCAGATTCATTCAGTGTTATAGAATTAGTATGGATAAATGCAAAAAGAAAAACATGAAATGAAATAAAAGAGGACAAAAAAACGTTAGGAGCAGAAAGGCTGCATTTCTTTTATGAAAAAATATATTAACATTCGGTGTTTGTGATATTAATAATCTTGATATTTGAATTACAACTAAACGACGAGTACATACTCAAGAAATATCTGATCCCAATGTTCTAAGGAAATTGATTAAAAGCGATATGTCTTAGGTCACACTTTTTTCCACAAATGAATGGCTAAAAATGTGATTTGGTATATGGAAACTGACAAAAATAAACCAAATTGTCAAAAATGTTTGAATATATAGTTTGTGAAATTGGCCACTTATCAGGTTTATATCATCCAGATGAATCAATAATGAATCTACACTACAATGCAACGCATTTAGTACTATTTCAGTATCATATTTACGTTATTAAGAGTTTAAATGTTGAAAAAAAATGAACAGAGGCTATTGTACCAAAATCTATACCAGTTGTACCAACAACGAATTTAATGAATCAGTCAAATTGCTTTGTGAAATTAAGAAATACGACACATATTAACTATGAATGGAGTTTTATACATTTCTTGTCAGAAGTTGGTAAGATGAGTTGCTGACTTGATGTCACAATTTGTATCTAATTGGCTAAAGGTTTTACCACAACATTTTTAAAATGAGGATGGAATACATCAAAGGCAAAGTGGTGGACTTGTATTATTTGTTGACAATGTGACATCTATGACAAACCGACAAACATTCCAATACTTTTGGGATATTCAAAGTCAATATATAGTACAGGATTATAAAAAAAGTCTTGTTAAATGGTGTAGTCGACACTTACTCAAGCAGAGCATTTTTATTCGTAAATCAACTTTTCTGCATGGAATTACATGAATGTAATAATAAATAGAATAAGATCTGCATTCTGATTTATTAGTGCTTTGTTCTATGTTTAAAGAGCCATTCTTTTTATGGATATAACTAATTCACAAAATGTAGTTACAGATGGCATTTACTTTTATGTTAATTTTTTATTAAATGTACATCACCAGTGCTTGATGTAATAACTAAATTAAAATGTACCATAGAAATATTATAAAATTTTATTTTTCTTTAAATGTCATACAATCCTAAACAACAAGAGGGGATTTACTTTACAAGAATATGCCAAAATTTATGTTCAACGATGTGTGGGCAGTTATAAATGAACAACCTGTAAAAAATAACAACAGTAAACGGAATCGTTCTGTTAATAGAAAAATATTACTAAATATTAATATAAAAATAATTTACAACGAATCCTGAGTGAAGAACATGCAGAAATAGCATTATTAATGAGTAATGGTGGAAAAGAAGAAAGCAATACACGTTCAAAACATTGTAAAACTTGTTAGGATGTTAAAAATTAAAATCGTTTCTATGTCGATCCATCATACAAATATTAACATAATAATAAATATAAAAAATGTATGTGGAAATGTGTGATAAATAAGAAAAAAATAAACATCTCATACTTAATATTTAATTATCTATGAATTAAAGATTCCTACTTGTCGAAATTTTTGGAAAACAATTTTTTTAAAACTTATGTATATACATAATGAAAGTTATTAGTAGATTTCACTTAGCAAATTGTGGAAGTGTTTGGAAAAAATTCCTTAATATAAAATTGGAAGAAATGGAATCTTTCAAAATAATGACATTAATCCATTGAAAGAAATGCTTCCATTTTCTAATAATGTATTTGCAACATAGAATACTGGAACTGGTGATAAAAAATTAATTGTTTTTTTTCTGATTTATTTGAGAAACCAAGAGACAGAAGAAGAGTTCATGATTATATTTATGATTACACATTTGCAAATGGTTTAAAACTATACTTTGAAAATAATATAAACCCAACAGAAACTAATCATGTCTTGACTACAGTAAAACCAGACGTTATAAAAATTGTAAAATATAATATAAGAATTCATCCTAGATTGAGAGTAAATTTAGAACTTTTATGTGAGTACCAAATACATACAATTGAAATATTATAAAATCTAATTTTCAAGCACAAAACTATAGGATCACAAATGCAAGAGAGTTAATTTAAAATTTTAAGATTTGACGATGAGTGAATGGTTTTCAAGCAAATGGATCAGGATGGGCATTCAACAGAATTCAGATCAAATGAATTTGCAATTGCAAGTAAGTATTACCCCCAGCTGTTGAGTTGAATGATGACACTTAAGATCTCTGCTTGACCTAGAGTCGAAATTGGATTTCCTGCTTATTGCAAGTTGTCAGCTTACCATTTGGTTTTATGTACATGACTCACAGCCAGACCCTACAGTCAATAAATCGTCAACTATGGATCTGCCCATGAGTCACGCATATTAGGCTAAACAGAGAGGGAGCTGTTGGCAATAATTTGAAATCAGGGTTCGAGTGTGGGTCGGGCACAGATTTTGATTGTGTTCATTCCCTTTTACAGCTGATGTTAGTACTTATTCACAGTTGCCACTTCATTTGTTGTGTTTCGTAATAGCCATGGGCACTGCAGTGCCTGTATTTTGTACATTCAAGCATGTAAAAAGGAACTTGGCATTGTAATCCGAATAACACATGCACTACAATAAGATACAAATTCGAATTATAGGAATACAGCGTTGAATTAATAGATATATTCCACTGAAAGGATCATCTTACATTGAATTACCAGATCAAATAAATATTAAAAAAGCTTGTATTTACGTAAAAAAGCGAAGATCAAAGATGTTCCCTGTGGGCTATAAAATCTGCATTACATCCTAAGGCTAAAAATTCAGAAGGAGCTAAATATTAAAGTGTTGGCTTTGATCTTACTCACAAACTTACAAAAAGTTTGAATTTTCATGAGTGGTCGATAATATTCCAGAAATCGAGTGTTCAATTAATGTATGAATTAATGTTTGTTGATTTGATGGAACATATCAAGTCTATCCATTAATAATTACGACATATATATATATATATATTCATATATATGTATATATGTATGTATATACACATATATAAGAGAAACATGTGTATCTCCTTTGTTTGCAGGATGAAATTAAAATTATTGTAATATAAAAAATTTATATAGACTTGTTCCCAGTCAAGTTACTAAATGTGAAGATCCAATATTTATTTGTGATAGATAAACTAGATAAACGCACACCACGCCATTTAGTTAACAAAACATCAGCAGTTCCCCAGGTAGGTTTATATATATTTTTTAAAAATTGATAACGTTCTCAAAAATGGTTTCTTATTCTGATTGTCAATGTTTGTCGTTAAAGATACACAACTGTCAGGGCAGTCCTGAAAATTCATATACAATTAAATATCTAACACGTGAAAGAAGTGCATTCTGTAACCATGTTAAATATATAAATGAACATTATAACAATCCTGAGGGACTATTACTTAAGAAGTTTATTGAATGACAAAACAAGCAGTACAAGAAATTGGAAGACTTATTCTGATATTAAAGAATTGAGACCATTATCTCCTGACAAACATTTCAGATACACAAGATCGAAAAAATATACACTATGGAATGTCATTATTCACAGAAAAATAATAAAGTTCATCATCATGCCTGTTTAACTGCAAAATATGTAAATCCATTAAGTAATAACAACAAAATATCCTAGTTTTCTACCAGTTTATTTGCAAAATGTATATAGAATCAATGCACATATGTTTGCAAAATAAATTGGTTTTTATAACAAAAATATAGTTAATACAAAATAATGAAGAAAGATTGTTTTATTCTGATAAGGGTGCAGAGAGTTTGCAAACGATGTTTATTGATATGTTAAAATTTATGAATTAATCACTTGACAAAATTCCATCAAATCTGAAAAAGGATGAAGTGAACAATGTTAAAAAGCTTTTCTCAAAAGAGTTATTCATTCTAGTGAACAGAAATCGCATGTATATATGTATGACTACATTGATTCCTGGAAAATAAGTTGGACAGACTACCATCAAACAAGGAAGCTGAATGACTGAGAAATAAGTGATAACGTTTATAAACAGGAAAAAGTAACTTGGGAAGAATTTAATGTTAAAACCTTTGGTGAATATCATGATCTGTATTCTAAAGCTGATGTATCTATTGTCTGATGTCTTTGAAAATTTTAGAAAAACTTGTATAAAGGCATATGATCTTGGTCCACCTGGGTATTTAACAGTACCTGGTTTATGTTAGGATTAAATTTTGTTAATGACTAAAAAGTGCTGGACATATTACTTGTTTATAGTGTGATTTTAATGGTAGTAGAGGGAATAAAAGGAGGAATATAACAGTGTTGGAAATGGAAATGTCGTGTGGCTACGGCCTCCCGTCGGGTAGACCATTCGCCTGGTGCAGGTCTTTCGATTTGACGCCACTTCGGCGACCTGCGTGTCGATGGGGATGAAATGATGATGATTAGGACAACACAACACCCAGTCCCTGAGCGGAGAAAATTTCCGACCCAGCCGGGAATCGAACCCGGGCCCTTGGGATTGACAGTCTGTCACGCTGACCACTCAGCTACCAGGGCGGACATAACAGTGTTGTAAGAGATATGTTGAAGCAAACAATAAATATATGAAGGTATTTATAGTAAATGGATATCAAATAATCTAGCATATTGAGATGCAAATAATTTATATGCATATCCTATGAGTAATTATTTTTGATATAGTGGATATGAATTGGGATGAATCAAATAATCTTGATTACACAAAAACAAATGAATTATCAGATACTGATAAAATTGGTTATATTTTTGAAGGAGGTTTAGAATATCCTAAAGAATTACATGATGTTCATAAAGATATATCGATAGCCTCTGAAAATAAAATTATACCACAAACTAAAGTAAGAAAATTGTTGACTACTTTAAATGACGACCATATATAGCTCACTGTAGAAATATTGACCAGTACATCTTCTGAAATAAAAAAAAGCAAAATACAGAGTGTTTTAAAATTCAATCACTCCAATTGGGTTGAAGATATATATAGATATAGATTTCAATACATATGTGAGATCTAAACCAAAATATTTGGAATATTTCTTCTGTGGAAAACATAAGAAATAGCGTGGAAATAAAATTAATGTCAGATGGAGATAAAATGCACAAAATTATAGCTAAACGAAAAATTAAAAGAAAAGATATCATTAATGAAAATTTTGTTGTTATTCATATGAATAAAACCAAAATTGGCTTCAGTAAAGCACCTATGTTGTTGGGAGCATACCTGATTGACCTAGAGAGCTGATGTACGAGTTTCACTATAGAATAATGAAACCAAAATATGTGGAGAATATTTCATTGTGTTATCATGATATGGACATTTAAAATAAAAAACACAGATTTTTGCAAATACATAAAAACAATGAATGATAAATTTTATACTAGTGACTATCCTGAATATAATATTTATGGAATTCTACAAGTAAACTAAAAAGGATAACGAAAAATGAAATATGAGTCCAATGGAAATGTAATAGAAGAATTTTTGTTGTTTGAGAGCAAAAATGTATGCTTATAGAGTTGGTGATAAAATAGAGAAAAATATGAAGGAGTTGAGAAATGTATTGTTAAAGATAGAAGAAGGTTTGAAGATTATAAACATCGTTTGTTTAGCAATGGAGAACTGTACAAAAATATCTATGTGATTCAAAGTGAAAAACACCAGATATACACAATTGAAATAAACAGGAAAGTGTGGAGTCTTCATGATGATAAAAGTTATGTTTTGGAAAACAAAATAGATACATTACCATAGGGGCATTACAAATTATAAAAAACTAATAAAGTTTATTCTATATAAATCGAGACTCTAATAAAGAAGCTCACAATGCATGTGTCTTGAAAGAGATTAAAAATTTAAGTGATTTAAGGGTGTGTGTTTTATATAATACTTCTGTACGTAAATATTTAAAAACTAGATACGGAAAAAAATCTGTACGGGGTTTCATGAGTTGAAGAGTCTTTTACCAAGTAGATTTTGTAATTAATTACTGATTGGAATTTTCAGTTACTTGAAAAAGAGCAGATGAAACTTAAAAATAAAGGAATGAAAAACTTAAAAGCTGCACTTTCATGTTCTGGAACTCACTTAGTGAAAATTTTTAAAAAAATTAATTTTTCTTCTTAAATTTTATAATCTTTAAATGACAGTAACAAACAACTAAACCAGTGTGGTGACTAACCAGAGAAAAAGAATATTAATGGAAGATAAATATCGAAAATATGTATATTGTTAGATTCATAAAGAATGAAACTTGAAAAATCAAAAGTTCTTATAGCTGCTGAAGAAGATAGAATTAGACATAGTTTGTGTTAGTAATAGAATAATTTTTATTTATTTGCTTACGGTACTCATTAAAAAGAAAAAAATTGAACTGGAGAGCCCATAAAATTTTAATATGAATTAATCTTTGCGAAAGAGAATAAAACTTCTTCCCTACATGCAGCTACATAAAACAATATACATTTATTTTCTTACGTCCACTTATGGTATGAAAAAAGGATTATTTTAAAATGAGTGATCCTGACAAGGAAAAATAGTTGTTTTACTTAATCTGCTTAGTAATTAATTAGAAAACATACGTTCTTTTTATAAAATTATCTGATTTAGACCTGAAAAAGTGGACTATACTAGCTAGAAAGTGTAGGTTCTAGCAATTTGGATCTGTCCTGGCGTTGTCCACGACTTAGGTAAGTGGGCTGGAACCTACACCTTCTAGCTACTATCATCTACATTTATTTATTAATACGAATTATTCCTGACACTGTAAAATTCCTGAATAATAGTACTTACGACCCATAGAATTCTTCTTATATCTGAGTGGCAAAAGGCACCATTTATTTGCTAACATTTATTAATGATAGTTACTTGATTGGTGCCAGTATAAATGTACTTTCGCTATGTATCCCTTTGCTGATGTCACATGCGATTTCTACATCAGCATATCCTTCCAATGGCTCTGAAAGCACCAGATGCCAGCTGCCTCTGCTAGCCTGCATGGAAACCTACCGCTTTTTCCTTTTTCCGTACATACTGCAGCGCTAATACATTCACTTCATGTATGTGACATACGGAAACTGGAAAAACCGTAAAACGCGCTCTTACCTGCAAATAAGGGTACTTTACATGAAACGTCCCCTTTGAACAATTACACACGACTGTGCTTAAACTGACACACAATATTTTTAGCGCAACGCAATCTGACTTTCAAAATTCCCTGCTAAAGAATGGCCCTGACAAACATTAAACTATACCTTTCACAAATCACTTACCTCACAAAAATCTTCGCTGCTCAAGCTACTGCAATACAGCGAGCGCCACTACTGCCAGCTAAATAAAAGATTCAAACTATGGAAGGCACTAACTACTGATAGGGATAGTTAGCAAATGAAAGATATTAATAGAGAACAAACAATGTATTTACCTTGATATCATCATGTATAAATATAGCAGTTCATGACAAATTACAAATCTCCGCCATCTCTCTCCCCACATCCACCACTGCTGGCGCCTCACCTCCAACTGCGCAACGCTACGCGCTGTTCACAGCCAGCTGCCTAACACTACAATGGCGAGTATTGCAACAATGCAAAGCAGCCACAGACTGCACACAGCATAGCCAGTGATTTTCATACAGAGGTATGAAACGTCCCCTTTGAACAATTATACACGACTGTGCTTAAACTGACACACAATATTTTGTTAGCGCAATGCAATCTGACTTTCAAAATTCCCTACTAAAGAATGGCCCTGACAAACATTAAACTATACCTTTCACAAATCACTTACCTCACAAAAATCTTCGCTGCTCAAGCTACTGCGATACAGCGAGCGCCACTACTGCCAGCTAAATAAAAGATTCAAACTATGGAAGGCACTAACTACTGATAGGGATAGTTAGCAAATGAAAGATATTAATAGAGAACAAACAATGTATTTACCTTGATATCATCATGTATAAATATAGCAGTTCATGACAAATTACAAATCTCCGCCATCTCTCTCCCCACATCCACCACTGCTGGCGGCTCACCTCCAACTGCGCAACGCTACGCGCTGTTCACAGCCAGTTGCCTAACACTACAATGGCGAGTATTACAACAATGCAAAGCAGCCACAGACTGCACACAGCACAGCCAGTGATTTTCATATTGAGCGCTACGTAACATTGCCAATAAGAAAACATAAACAGCCTACTTACATAGAGAAAACATAAACAGCCTACTTACATACACACTTTGTTGACGGACTACACCTGTAAAAACTGCGAGACATTTCAGGTACTTATTGGAACCCGATTACGACCACTATGTCTTCGGTCCTGGCTTGGAACTTTCTGCTTGAGTCACTAATTCCGTTGTTACAGTGACTACATGACTGAGACTTTTTCTGTAATCTCTGCATGTCTCAGTCCATTGTAAAGGTGGTCAATGAAATGTGGAATTAAGATCCTGTTTATTTCTGGTCAGTAATAAATTTGTCTCTAATAAATGTGTTTTAAAGTAGTGTGTGTTCATTGGCTAACCCGGCTCCTTAACGCTCCATCACCTCACTGATGGCTGTTGCAAGATGATGGAAAAGTTACATCTTTTGTCAATTTTGGTTTGGTACTGAATAAAACGTTTTCCTGAACTCAAGAAATACTGGATCCTACTCATCCATGGCTTCCAGGAAATCACGAGAGAGAAATGTGAAGTGCACTTCGCCTGAATAATGTTTTCAGTAGCCATTCTAGATAGAATGAAGTAGTTCATGCTTGACGAAACTGACGCCAGCCAGATGTTGGAGATACGAGAATCGTTTTGTAGGCGTTCCCAAATTTCTGGCTTCCCCAACTTCCTCAACAGCCTTTCACTACAAGATCATCTTCTTCCCTCCAAAATTCCCACCTAAGTTTACAGTTGTCAATTACTTTGATTAATTCGACCAGAATTCTGATTTGGTGCACAATAGTTTTGTATGCTGCCTCATTTATAGGTGTACTAAACAATCCCGGAAATTCCGCCATAAGTCACATTCGTTACAGAATTTCCATACAACTTATCTCTGGTCATAGTCCTACTACATAGTTTCTGTTATGTGTTAGACATGTTCACGATGCTTCGGTGCACATTTTGCATCTCACTATATATATATATATATATATATATATATATATATATATATATATATATATATATGAGAGTTGTGAAAAAAGAAGTCTGAAATTGAGATGAAGTAACATGTTTAGAATTATTTCCTCAAATATTTAACAAATATAGTGAGAGATTTGTCCAGCCAATTCCCATTAACTTTCATTTGTAATTATTTGAAGAAAGCCATCGAACCTGTTGCCAAAGAGAAAGTATGACCATGTCATCATGAAATCAGCAAACACAGATAGCTGCATACCCTATCCAATAAATCGCCAATTTTGTACATGGAGAAGGAGCAGTGCTGCAAATCTTCCCTGGGCCAAAAGAGACGTTTGTGTGATCTTTGATGATCACACTCCTTCTGAGAAACTGTACAGTGTTTTATTACTGAAGCCAGATTAAAGTGAAATACATCGAAACTTATTCTGCTTGGCTGGTCATTTGCTAACAAATAAATGTACTAGGACATACTGTCAAGAGTAGACCTCTAAGTTTATCTGAAGAGTGAATGAGTGAAACAGATGTTCAGTGAAGCGAAAACTTCCATATGTGTACAATTGAAAGAAAACAGCCCTTCGTCACTAATTTTTAATGTGCAGCCATGTAAAAAATTTTGCATTCAATATATGTGACGTTTACACACAATTCTTCTACAATAGTGAATCTTACGCTTAGCTACCATGTGAGCGGTCTTGTGGAAATCATATTCGTGTAGTGGATATATTACTCGTGCACAGATGATTCTCACATGGAATGCAGAAACCGATGATTCTTTCATTGTCATATGTTTTAAGTTCTAAGAATTCAAATATAGCACATAATATAACATTGGAAAGCTAATAATAATTTCCTCCCGAGCACTTATTCAGTTAGAAAGAAAAAATAAGTTTTTGAAATGTATTGCTAAATAAGAATGCTGAAGATTAGTTCAGTAGCTCTGATAACTGTTGGAAAGAAACTGAAATGGGAGAATGTTAATTGACTGTGCAGCTGTTATTATGGCTACTTGGAGGGCTTCCATGTGTTTTACACTTACAGGTAGCCCTTTACAACTAAGTGAGTAGAAAATTTCTCTCATCACTAGTGATGTCTCTTACATGTGGATTGCTGACAACTAAGTGAATGAATAAAAGAAAGTGAAAACACACTGTGGTAATTCATTTATTACTAACAGCACAGCAATATCTTCATAGATAAACTTTTTTGGTGGGAGGGGGGCGGCGCTACTGTAACTGTTATGAGAAAAATTGTACTGCAATATTCATTGTTTCATTTTTCCTTATCTGTTTGATACAGGTCACACGATTTTATCTCATGCGACAATATTTTCAGCTGAAAATACCACTCCCAGACAACTCTCACAAGCTTTCGTTGAATATATTCGAATCTCTGTCTCCGCCCCTAAAGTTTTTCCTACGAAGACTCACTAAAGCTCATTAAAGCTCCTCCATGATACCTCAACACAGATCCTACAGTTCTGTCACCTTGCCTTGTAAGATTGATTTCATTGTAAATATCATTGGAAGTATTACAGTGATACTTGTTCTCCATCTTCTCAATCTGTTTCATTTTCAACAGTCTTGTGTAGCACTTTGGGTAGAAATGCTCTCATTGTCTGTTCTGATCTGCATGTTATATCTTCCTAGTTTCGTGCACCGTGCTCTGCTTTGCATTATCTGCTATTAATGACAAAATTTTTTATAGGAACTTGTGATCAATCTCGTTTCTTCTACACTGAAATTTTATTCCACTTTGAAATCTCGCTATGATTTACTACATCACTTTACGATTTTCAGTTTTAACGGTAGAAGGGAACCACAGCCAGATGCTTTTGCTGATATGATCTCTTCCATTGTCATTGAACCTCTTATGTCTTATGGACAGTGCCATTTACCCAGCTTACTCTACAACTTGTGCCTGTTTTCTGCCAAGTTCCCACAATTACATTATTTTTACGTTTCTGAAGGCCTCATCTAGGTTGACAAAATATACGAATGTATGTTAAGTTTTCTTAACATTGTCTCTAGTATCAACTGCAAGGTCAGCACTGGCAATCTGGTCCTACATTAGAATACAAGTTGTTCACTGTTGGGAAGTGTACTGCAATCAATACCTCATTCGGTCTTTCTGTATATTATTACAGTCCACAGCTTCAAAGTACGAGGTTACAAGCCAACTCTTCAACAGTTCTCTCAATCATCTGTGCTTACTGGCTTAGGAAATAAATTTATCCTGGGAAACCAATTATTTGCTCAAGGCTTACACATTTTATTGATGGGTCGATACCTACTTTTCATCTCCGTGAGTAATTACAGAAATTGTGAAAGAATAATACCTCGCCCATCAGCGTCATTTGATCGCTAACCTTTCCAGATCCTATCATCCTCTGACCCTAATACTGGAGTCCCTACAGCCTCTATATCATCATTCATTTCTCCTGCTTTTGCGATGGCATATTTTGTTGACCTCATAGAGACAGTTAATGTACTCTCCTGTCTATCTGTTATCTTCTCTGCATGTCACATGCAGTTTTCCCTCCTCATGTAGACGCTTTTGCTTGCAAATACTCCGAAATTTATTGTGGTTTTTCTATATTCTGAGTCAATCCTTTCGATGAACATTTCCTTTTCTGTTTTTAATATTTTTCCTATAACCTTTTCGAATGAGTCTTCTTGCGCTTGATATATAGTTCAATTTGAAGGGATAAGAGAACTAGTTAGTTACTTAGATTCATAATCAATGGATCATTTATACTGTAAATCATAATATTGCAAAACGAGTCATTTTACATCCACACTGCAGATTAATTTGTAAATAGGGCTATGAGTTGATAATAATAGAAATTCTTCTACCAAGTAGGAGAAGTAGTCAAGAATGGAAAGTTTCAGTTTGTTTTCAAACTGTACTTTACTGTTTGTCAAGCATAATATTTCACGGGATAAGTGATCTAAACTTTTATTACAGCAAACTTCGTGAGGAAATAGATGTAATGTGAAGCAGTATTCAGAATTTTGAACTCTTTAAACAGATGCCTGCAAGATGATCATGAATGAGCATCACACTTTATATCTTACTGCACTTTTCTGAGTGCTTAAAACATACTTAACTGTGATTTACCGCAGAGCATTACTCCAAATTACAGTATTAGCTGAACTAAGTTGTCTCATGAGTTAGAAAATGTGGTTTTGCCAGTTTCTAACTTATTCATCATATCTTTACTGTGTACACCTACCATTAGTGATGTACTTATAGATGTGCAGAATTGAGTATGATGTGACTTTTGAAAACTGAGAGTGAGACCACTCGCAGAAAACCAATGAATGCCTACTTTTCGTTTCCTGATAAACCTGTTTATCCTTCTTTCACAGCAAAATTGAGTGTCTCTTCTGTTGCAAAATCAGCATAATTAAATATACATTTTTTGTGTCCAATTTCAGTGATTACAGAGTTTATGAGACTTTCACTCCTCCTAAAATGAATTTCCTACTTTGCTAATCAATGACGCGTTATCTATCACATCGGAAAAGGAGGCAACAGATTAGGATTCTCCACTACATCATTAATTTACATCTTTGTAAATTCAGTCTTTTTGTCGATTCTCTTTAAAAGTCTGCTCTTCAGTGTTACCAAGACCCCTGTTTCTCTTCCTGGGTATGCTTTGAAATCTTACTTTTGATTTTTCAATCTCTACTAAGCCTGATTTAATCCATCTTGTGTCTTCAAATGCTTTCTTGCCTTTTTTACGTTTGTTATGTCTTTGAGTGTTTTTCCAGTAGCGTTTCACTATTGCTAGCTGAAATTTATCTCAGACTTCAAGAATTCTCTCTTCCTTCTCATACTGATCACCAAATTAGTATCGTCCTGGTAGCACTGCCTTCTGTAAATTCCCCTACTAAAGCATTCCAGTCCCTCTAGGTAATAGCTCCTCCTATCTCTTTAGATACTGTTGTCTTTCATAGTGTAAGTACAGGAAAATTATAATTAAACTTTTCTATTTGAGAAAGCCCCTACGAAAACGAGTAACCACAGGGCAATGAAACTTTGTAGGAACATTTATAAGGAAATTAGGCAAAGACATAATGAATAAACCCTTGGTAGGGACACATTTCATTTCCCACATGTCAGGGTAACGTTAGTTAATTTCGTACCATGTTTACATTACAATGTTACTCAGTTATTAATGTTGCTCATACTTACAGTCATTTAAATTGGTGGATAATGCAAAGTTCGTAAGGGTACAATCTCACGCTGGACCATAGAATTTTCAGCTACCGAAACTACCGAAAAACAACTCGCACACTACTTGAAGATTACACATTGTATCCAGTATTCTCAGCCATGCTGCACTAACTTCGTCAATAACTTTTTCCACAATTTTCTGTTGGCCTCCCCCAGGAGTGATTCTGGATTTGGCAGCTGATTATAATCTCCGAATCATATCTTTCATCCCAGTGTAGAAAGGTAACCTCTCCATATTACGTTAATACGTCGATACTCACGAAGAGCAGCAGCACCACTGCTGTTGTTTTAATGAAACAGCTTTAAGAGTACAGGCTTGCTCACCTTGCCGAGATTCATGTTTTCTGTATGTAGCTGTAATACAACTGATCTTATGTTTCACCACTACATTGCTGTACCATACCATCACATAATGGCCAGCCACAATACTAACACTACTCACAACGCAACTTCTGTGGCAAAGAGTCTGATGATCAGTCCTATAAAGTTGAGTGCCCATAAGATAAATAGTTTTCCGCCTACATTGGCTCAAGGAGTGAAAGTTTAAAGATAACCATCCAGTAGATGTTTTCTCAAGATGAAATTAAGAAATAGGATCCCCTGCATAAAGAGTATAATCGTCAGTTTAATAAGTACTTCCATGGTTATACCCAATGCAGGAAATGGCACAGTAACTACAGGTCATAAAGAAAAAGAATTCATTGGAAAAATAAACGTGGGACATTTCACAGACTTAACATTCCTTCATCAGAACTTAAAAACAAATATATATATATATATATATATATATATATATATATATATATATATATATATATACAAGCTACAGACATGTCCGAATGCCTAAGCTCGAATTACATCCATATATATATATATATATATATATATATATATATATATATATGGATGTAATTCGAGCTTAGGCATTCGGACACGTCTGTAGCTTGTGCACTGAGAGCTGATGTAGAAATCAAACATGAAGTACTCTTGTTGCATGTGAGGACAAACTATTACTGTAAGATAAATTGAACAAGTGGATGGTCATTCAGTTATAACAGAAAGGAAATACAGATTAAAGCCAGATAAGACGTTCGTATAGTTAGTGAAGATAAACTCATTCGAAATATCACTTGCTGAATTAAGAGAGCTTGGCGTTGACAAAAAATTAATCATTTTCTATGTGTACCGTTCTTTTGGTAGTAGCATGAACAATTCCTTCAATAATTTAACTGCAGTTCTCTATAAAACCACCACAGCAAATATTAACATAATTTTGTGTGGAGACATAAACAGAAACGTAAATACACTATTCAAACTATCTGGATTCTCATAAATATTCTTCAAAGTTTCGTCCTGTCCTGCGTTGATCGACACTGCAACAAGTTTTATTGTAATGACTGTATCATTAATCGACTAGGTAGCCACAGATATTGGAGAGAGAAATATCATGCTAGTGTAAAAGTTCTTGGGCTTTCAGGACACTTTTGCAAAACAGTGACAGTAATGTCTGGTACAGCAAAAATCAAAAAGCTGCAGGACTCCATTCAACATTTCTCAGAAAGAAAAACAATATTTTTCGTTATAGCTACCAAACCAAAATTTGATACTAGGTATGCATAAACCAAAGTAAACGCGAAATTCTATAAGTTCTCTGCATTAAATAAGGTGAACTGTGAAAAACCATTTGCAAATGTATATCATTAGTCACGTTCTGCAAAAACAAATGTATGATAATAGGTATTAGGAACTCCTCCCAGATCTTTAACTACATCAGCTCCAAGAAAATAAGTCATAATTAACATGAGCACATTAGTACTTCATTTTCCATTATAGGTTCACAAACGTTTACAGAATAGTTCTGATAACATTTAGTAACAAAACGGTATACAGAGCAGGGAACAAAAGATAAGCAGTCAGCAGTGTCATCCAACAAATAACAGGGACAAAGAAAAAATCTGTGAAGGTGATAAAATAACAAATGATATACACTACATAGCAAACAAGGCGAATGAGAATTCCCCAGGTATTAAAGAAGCATTAGAACAACATTATTCAAAAAAACACATATAACAAATGTAAATAACTGTGCACTATATAGAATGATGTTATGGCCAACTACAGGGCATGAAGTAAGTTTATTGTGCAGAGTCTAGAAAATGTGGACTCGGTAAGCTTAGATGAAGTACTTATATGTGTGCTGAAAGATTATATTCTGAATAGGCATTCACCTTGAACAAACACAATAAATGTGTCATCTACACCATGTAAATTTAGGGAGTATTTGAAACTGGCAAGAGATCAGCCTCTGATAATGAAAGATAGGTCAGAAGACATTGAAAGGTGATGGCCCATTATCTTTCTGATTTTGTACTCAAAAATAAAAGAAACAGTTATGAAGGCATCTTATTAATTGCTTGAATAAATAGAACATTCAAGGGGAATCGCAGTTAGCATTAAGAAATGGTGTAAGTATTGTATCAGGAATAGCAGGATTCAGAATTTTACTTGATGCTTTTGACAAGATTGCGTGTGTCACAGTCCATTTATAAGAGCTGTCTAAATCGTTTTATACTGTTGACTGTAAGATTCTACTAAATTAGCTGGAACCACTACCTATAAGATGTGTAGTTAATGAATCGTTCTGATCATACCTAACATATGGGTTACAAAGATTAGAGATAAAAAACCACAACGAAAGAGGCAAAACAGTTGCGTAATTTTAAATGATTAGTGGACACAAAATTTGTGGGAATAAGTATATTGATTCACAGCTGAAGTGATGTGAACATCGAATAGAACAAACAGAATATCATCACGTGTTATGCCTTTACAGTTCTGTCTTCAGGTTTCAATAGTGTCTTTAGATTCACACTGTTCAGACACACATGAAATTCTCAGCTCTGGAATTGTTTTCAGGGTAAGGGGGGGGGGTAACTCACAAAATCTGAATTTATGAAATACTCATCAGACTCTAAGTAAATGGATGGTGACTAAATTATTCACACTGGCAAATGCATTGTTCCAATGCACAACAATGATACCACTTGATAGTGTGTGTACCATTGCATTATGAAAAATCATGTGTATGGCGTGCAATGTGTGCTGTGAGTGATTGTTGACCATTTACAAACAGTGTAGCACAAACGTTTTATATTATTAAACAACTTCTTTGTGAAACATGTTGTAGAACAGCGCCAAGTCGAATCAGATAGCACTGTTTTAAGGAGATTAGCCTTGTGTTCAGAAGGATGGACATAACACTCTTCATCCAGCAATCCTCATTTAGGTTTCCTGGGGTTTGCCTACATTACTTCATGTAAGTGCCCATCCGTTTCGAAGTAGACCTGGCAATGTAAATTCATGTATATAAAAATTATCTTCTTATTGTGGTTCCTAAATTTTAATAGAATGATTAGTCATATATTCTTGAAAAAAATATCCTCAGATGAGTAAAACTATGACTACTACCACTATAACTTCTACCTCCACTACTACCAACACTACACCACTGTTATTCAGTCAGCTTACTTGTATACTCTGCATATGTGATCATCTCGTGGCTGTGACGATAGTTCCCATTTATAAACTGTTTCTATGATGTGTGCAGTCAGAAATTAATTTCGATAAATAAGTTCACTGTGATGAAGAGCCTTAATTTTATTCATATATAAACTGATGGTGAAACTATTGTAATTTTAATGTCTTTGCCCACAGTTTAAGAATAAAATTGGTTGCTACACAGTTAACTAAAAAAACTAAAGCGGCATACAGGTGTTTGTTAATTGACATAACAAATGAAATGATTATAGATTTCACAATTAATAAAATCCACCAGTCTCTTATGCTGTGCTGGAATGGATTTCATATTTGCAAAATCTTTTGAGGCTGTTCCTTAACATTACAAGTGTGACAAACTGTAACATCAGTTCAGAGAAACTCCAAGAAAAGGAACATTATTTAAACTACCATATCCCCTAACAAAAGCTACCATTAACCAGCCATTAACATGAGAAAATGTATCATTAACATCAAAAGTAAAATCAAAATTATGTCCTACAAAAACAGATGGTCCATCAAGTATAACATGAAGAGCCACTGACTTAACAGAAATTTTATGTTTCCACTCAACAGATGTAGTAATCACCTCAATACTGTCTATTGACTTCTACCCTGTATACTTGGTGATCCTTCTGTTTTTGTAGGATATAATTTGAATTTCAGTTTGGATGTTAATGATACTTTTTCACATGGTAATGGTTGGTTTACAGTAGATTTTGTCTGGAGACATAAAGTATTAAGTAATTATCCTGCTCCTGAAAGATTTTCAGGATGTGATGTTATAACTTATCACAGTTAACATGTTGGAGAACAGGTTAATAGTGGATCTGGAAAGTCCTATTATATCCCTATGCTTAAACACATAGGGGGATCATGGGACTTTCCAGAACCATAATTGGTTGTATTCTCGTAATGAACATAAAATACATTCTGATCAAAGTGTTAATGTTTGGGTTACAGGTAAAGTTGTCTCTGAATATGGAAAAGTACTAGTAATAGTATTGTGTACTACGATGCACAGTACATTACTATAACTGGGTTTTAACATGAAATCCATTCGACCACAGCATAATAGCCTGGACCATTTTTATTAATTGTGACATTTTGGCCATTAAGGTTTTCATTTTATGATTATATATTTTATATCTACAATGAAAACATTAAGATGAGACCCCAAAATTTTTTCAGAGGAAATGGCATACAATGAAACTTAACTCTCGTGTCAAAGTAGAGTTATTGGTATTCTATCACATTCCTTCTTTCTTTTATTGTTTTAGTACTGCTCTTTTAAATCTGGCATCCTTAATATTTTCCCCATTTTTGCGACCTTGTAGTCTCTCTTTCTCTGGTTGGGGATGAAGAAAATCATATACGAATTTGCATTGTCGACTGTAGCAGACTTGGAACCTAAATCTCAGTATTAGTTAACAATGTACTGAGGAAACTGAATAGATATCAATCATTACCTTTCGTTTATTATATATATTTTCTCATTGGTATATGACTGCATCTAAATAATTTCATCAGAAAGTGTATATTTACATAAACCGCCATGAGTTGTAAACTACAGTTTCTAATCAAGAAAATGCGGTTAATGGGGGATAAATAGACAAAAACCTCCTGTGTGTTTGAATGGCATTCTAGAACTATCTCAATTATTGTCTCTCTCATAGAAGAGGTAGACAAAAAGAGGAATCCTACAAATGAATTATTATCATTGCTTTTGTTATTTTTATTATTGTTACTATCATTATAATTGTTAGTATAATGACCAAGTCTTACATAATGGTAGGATGTATTTACTCATCGCTAATAGATTTATTTATTTCAAAATAACTAATTTGATTTGTAACGACATTCGAGACTGAAAATAAGAAGATGTGCAGTTGTCACAGAGAAGATATTACTAGACTCCTTAGTTACCTTGTGGAGTTCTTAGTTACCTTCCAAATTCAGAACGACATTGAACAGTCCTTCACACTCATCAAACTTTACTTACAACTACACTTCTCACCAGACTCATTCGTGTTACTAATCTGAAACTGAACAATTATGATAAGATAGGAGATAACAGCTGCTGCCATTGTCGAGAGGATTGACAGATCGATGGTGAAGAGCCCACAGGCCGTGAAACGTGGCCGGCGGTGCTGCACCTGTTGCAGGAACAGCTGCAGCTGGATCCTCAACTCGTTGGCCCTGGAATCACCGAATATGGGAGCAAGCAGCGCCTTGAGCAGCAGGTCTGCAGAGCGGGAGGCCTCATCGACAGTGGCGCTGCATGACCAAGTGGTAACCATCACACATCCAGCACCGAAGACCATGGAGAGAGCCATCAGCATCGCCAAAGGTGCCACTCCCCCATACGGATACATCTGCTGAAGATACTAGTTTAAATCCATCTACCCTAGGGATGTCACAATTTTTTTTCTGGAATGACAAAATTATTTTAGGTTAAAAACAGTGTTAATGATTTTAAACAACAAAGTGATTCAAAACCTACACTGACAGAAAATGAACTCGGAACAGCAAGAAGGAACTGCCATAAAAGAAACTTGGTAGGCATATTTCTGTATTTGAAAGATGATCTTCAGTCAGATTTTGCGCCAGTCTCGTAAGAGTCGTCATAGTAGCGCCACTAAGAGGATGCAAATCAGGTTTGCTTTAGATACCAGCTGTAACGGTCATGGGCGTTAGTAACCTTTGAGACTGGACATGGTGAGCTGAAGATAGTCAGGGACGCTAAGGCGACAATGCCAGTGTCAGCACCTCACTGAGTTTGGATGGGGTAGTGTAACTGGGCTACGAGAAGCTGGATCTTCCTTGTGCTTTATTTCAGAACGTCTTGGCAGGAATATAGGCACTGTAAATGTTTGCGAGCTGAGGTGATCAGGAGTATGTACAGTCGTAAGAAGATTGGGCTCCAGACGGATATGTGCCACTACTGAAAGGGGATAAAATTGCTTTCGGTTCAGGACACTGTCGCACCGTACAGCATATACAGAAGCAATATGAGCAGCAGTTGGCACCGCAATGACACGACGAAATGTTACAAACCGGCTCCGAACTACTCAGCCCAAACCACCGCCATTTCCGACTTCAGTGATGTCAAGCGAGAACTCATTGGAGGGCAATATGAGGAAAACTGTGTGTATCTCTCAGCCCGTGATGGTAGTTTGTTGCAGCAAAAAAAACACAACCACAGACACGATCCTCTGGCACATCACTTGCCAATCTACTTGTAGCCTGTTGTGAACAGTGTGTTGGCTTCAGCAGTCCCAATAACCTGTCTTTGGGTTGTAACGTCATGGTGTTTAGTACCCCATTTCCTAGACTACCTGCCAACGTAGTGCGAAATTAGGTTACGGCCTTGGCAGATTTTAATTAATATAATAGGCATACAGTTCATTAGTCATTTTAATTGTAGCGCTGAATACATACGCATATTTTTTTGAATAGGATTTTCTACATTACTGTTTGTCGAAATTGCAGCACCAAGAAGGAAACCCATTAATTCAATTAAAACACCACAGGTAAGGTACATGACAAGTAACCAATGATTACCAATTCAAATCTGCTTCAGTAAGTCGTGTGGCCACCATGCGCTGCAGTTAGAGCTGCTATACGCCTAGGCGTTCTGAATACATTCCTGAGGGATTTCCCTCCAATCAGTTTGTGTCCGAGCTCACAAATTCGTGGCTCCAATTACTGGAGGACCGTGCGCACCAGGTGCCGCCCAACTACATCCCAGACGTGTTCGATGAGCGACATGTCTGGCGAACGTGCAGGCCAGGGAAGCTATGGTACCCGTCGCTCTTGGAAGAAGCCCTGTACATTCCTCGCAACATGTGGCACGGCATTGTCCTGTGGAAATGTGGCTTGTGGAGGTGCCTGAAGCAGGGGGCGTACCTCAGGCTCTATTACCGCCGTTAGGTGCCGGTTGCCGTTCAAAGTGCCCGCAATACCAACGAGGTGAGATCGGTTGTTGTAACCAATGGCGCCTCAAGCCATTACACCTAGTGTATGCCCGATATGCCGCTCCTCCACGCAGCCCTCGAAGCTGCCCTCACCACGGAACCGCCGGACACGCACGCGGCCATCACTGTAGGACACGTTGAAGCGGGACTCATCCTAAAAGATTACATGTTGCCACTCAGAACCCAAGTGACGGTGTTCACGTGCCCATTGCAGTCGGAAGACATTGGAAGTCGACGTAATGGAATGCGTGTAACGAGTCCAACATGCAGCAGACGACGACGAACCGTCGATGCAGACTAGTTCAGACCAGTTACGGGGCTCCAGCAACGAGCCAACAATGTGGATGGCGCTGTACGGCCGTAATGGCCATGCGGACAAGATGACGGTCATCATGTGCTGTGGTCATATTGCGTGGTCCAGCCCGCTGATTACGATCCTCTTGCATGCACTGAGTCCACACACGCATCACTGTCGTAGCAGCATTCCCTGTGTGAGCCGAAATGTCACGGTGTGTCAACCCCGTTTCCCAGAGACCGACCATTCTGCTCCGTTCGAAAACGATCACATGCCGATATGGCTCCCTCTGACGTCGACGAGGCATACTGGCACTCGCTGTATTGTTTCCGCCTTTTGTGACAGCTCTGCACCGACTACACTAGGCGCAACATCGACCATGTCGGACCGACACCTATGGGCTCTGCTCAGCCTACGTGTACCCCATCTCTCTGCAAAACGTATCACGTATTGTTTGCACACCCGTTGTCACTTCAACCAAGTCTGGCGCTAGTCGGATATCTCCTTCTCGGTGTTGCACTTTGCACAAATGCCAGTGTATAATTTCATTGACATCAATAGCCAGGATCCAACGCTTCTTCTTTAGATAAATGACAGTAGTGTAATCTGCCAACATATTTCAATTTGACATATTTAAGTTCCATTTATTTTTAACTGGCTAATGACATATTCTAATCAATTATTATTAAAATTAAGAAATGTGTTACATGACAAAATTAGTAACGAAACGTGATATTAAGCTTTTTTCTAGGTACGAACAGCCGGCGTTACTTAATCAAGCGTACGTGTCGCCAACTGCCAGCAGGGTAGCGCAGACATTTTAACACCGTTACTGGGTCAGGAAGAGAGCCACCTTCACATTCTGAAGCGGGACTCTAAGCAACTCAGGGGAAAATGGTGAGAACAGGACACTGCAGACTGAATCGTCTTCGTTACTCCCGATTTGTTACATAAGAACAAGTATTTACGATTCAAAAATGTCTAGAAGGAGTTTTACTAATCAGTAAAGACCCTATAACAAATTTGTGAAGCAAATGGAGCTGAGTTAAAGACGGCTGGCCGGCCGGGGTGGCCGAGCGGTTCTAGGCGATACAGTCTGGAAACATGTGACCGCTACGGTCGCTGGTTCGAATCGTGCCTCGGGCATGGATGTGTGTGATGTCCTTAGGTTAGTTAGATTTAAGTAGTTCTATGGGACTGATGACCTCAGAAGTTAAGTCCCATAGTGCTCAGAACCATTCGAACCATTTGGAGGACCACTGACAACTCAGGAAGGTCAAAATCAAGTCGATCATTATAAATGAGGTCATAGAGCAGAACCTTTCTCTGAAAACATAAATACTCCGCCCCCCCAAAAACCTTTCGGCACTCGAATAATAAAATTGATAGCGATCACGTTGATTGCACTCGATTCTCTAGTTACGGTATGGTAACATCTTATGTTTGCGATTGTTCTATAGTTGGTACTGCAATTGCTGTCCTACGAGACGATCAGCGATCCGAAGCCCTGGTTGATGCCTTCCACTATCCAATACTGACGTCAGAACAGTATTCAGCGCGGATTTTTAGTCACAGTGTGAACCAACACGAATGTGGCCCAAGGTAGAAGCTGCCCTATACCCTAGTGTTGCATATGTGTGAAGGGCTACCGTACTGGTGGGCCAGGTTCAGCATTCAGCACGACACGCGATATCCGACATCGCAGTCCACCTGAGGGGACAACCCAGGCAGTGATCTGAGAGAGACTGAGTGCTTTCGGAAACGGCGAGTGAATCAAAACACGTATGATCACCGCCACCTCCAAGCAGTGCTACCGACAAGGTGTGCCTACCTCGCCAGCGGGTAGCAAAACCACCGCATCAGTACGTCGTCTACATTCACTCGAGCTGACGCGGCGTCCTCGATATCCATTAATCCGATATTCGATTCAGAGGATTTTTCTGTGGATTATGTACCCGCCTGTCGACAGAGAAGGAGTGGTAACGACTTGTGTTTTCAGTAATAAACAGAATAATTTTGAAAACCGTTTTAGTGCGTCTAACGACGCCGTACAGTTCCTCAGTTTGTATCCTGGTGAATTACTAGGGTTTTCCAGCCTGGCATAGGACGGCCGCTACAAATTAGTGAAGAGAAGTGCTCCGCCTCAGCAGGAGTGAGAGTCGAATACCTTCCAATGATCCAGCACACCAACATCAGCAATACTGGGAAAGGGTGAGTCAAGGACAAGTTTTTACTATTTATTCTCAAAAGAAAGACTTGTGTGCAATGTACAGCTTATAACGTAATGACTGTGAAGTGACCTTGTATACACCGAGACCACCGGCAGATTCATCGCAGTGCAAGGGTACCAATGGGCAATTACTGGACTGTTTGGGAATAATGAACAGCAGAAAATTCTTGACAAATGCCTAACGCAACAAGTACACTCGTTATTCACACAACAAAAGCCTCAATCGAATTTGTGTGACACTAAAACTATAGTAACTGCTGCTTTGTCTTCCATTGATTCTTGAACCTCACACCAAATGACTCTTTTCTCTGGGAAACGACTGAGGAAGGTAGTGTGTTTATAGATGTCAAATTGTCCATGGCCTCGTTAAGTACCTTGACAGATGAAACTCTCTTGCAGATGGCCAAGTTGTGTATCAAGAATGAGGCAAAAATCTATAGCACACATCATTAGGCTCTTAATAAAGTATCTACATTCAGTGTGTTGGTGGTGTTTTTTTTCACCTGAGTTGTCGAAAAAAGAAGAGTACGCGGATTTCAAGGAGACTCTCAATAGATCAACGCAGACGGTGAAAGAAACAGTGGAATCAATCTCTGACAGAATATACAGAACTAATGCACAGACTTACTAGCTGCTACACAAGCCAGCTGCAGACAAAATCTTCCTCAAAGAAGTGGAATATAGTCTGTCTGTTTTAAGTCCTCATGTACAAGGGGAGGAACCAAATCTAAATGTTACCAGCTGTGGTGCAGGAATTTTTTTCAGTACTAGGATTAGCCTTCCTGGTAAGGCATCATGCTACAATCGACTTTTTCAACAAACAGTTGACCCAATGTAGATTTGTATTCAGTACATGCTACAGTTGCATATTTCTGTGTAGACACCCATTGCTAAGGTGCTACTATCGAAACTGCGTACAACTAAATTAAATTAGCATCACATAACATGTTAGCAGGGGGTACAGGAAAGTTAATTTGAGTTAAGACACCTATTGACATTCCACAAGGAGCTTTATGTTTAATAGAACTTCTATCAAGTACTGAAATGTTGAAGGAACAGCATTGTTTCATACGAAGAAGTACAGCACATGCAAGATAACTAAATGGCCAGGTTATGCTGCCAGTAAGCATGGATAGATTCAGAATGAACAGAGTAAGTTTTTAGAAATAATTGGTATTAGCTACACTGCAGGTACTTCATGAAAAGAAATTGATGTCTTAGGAATATAGTACAATGTCAAGCAGTCAGCATGTCTGTGTCTTGTAAGAAGGTTACTCTATTACATGGTAATCATTGATTATTACTCATGGAGTCATTGTTCAGACCAGAGATTTGTTTAGTTTGGAAGGTTCTTTACCAGCTACAGCCATAGTACATAACTGTACTCCAACATGTAGTTATGCACCACTGAATAACAGTATAAGATACCAAAACACGTCAAGCAGTTATTAGACTAATCCGTAGGGCAGCAGCTTAAAGAAGGTATAATACAGCATAGTGGTAGTCGTGATCAGCTAGTAATAATGCTGAAAAATTCATCCGACAAGACATGAGATTATGGATTCAGTTGTGATTATAGGTTTTTAAATGAGCGTACTGTAACCTATACATATTTGACTCCACATATAACAAAACTTTGGATAACCTGGGGCAATATAATAGTCTTTTCTATGATATGTTTAAGGAGTAGCTACAAAAGATTTAAATGTGTCCAGAAGCAATTGAAAACTGCTTTTATAGCATTATGGCCAGGATTGGTTAGGGACGTTAAATGAGAAACTGAAATATGTAGGATGCTACAAAAAGTACTGAATAACTTTTTTTCAAAAAATCTAGATAAACATACAGAGCACACAAGTTAAGTATCTGATGACTGAAACAGTTTGTCTCATATTAAACACTGATAAATATCATTTCAACCAGCCACACGTTACATACCTGGGACAATATATTATTCACCATGGATTGAGGATCAACCTTCATCTAATTCCAGCTATACATGATTTTTCCGTTTCTTAAAGAGTTTAGTAATAGGTTTGGCACATCACTGGCAAATGTTCATGAAGGATTTGTGAAAATTGCACAACCATATACTAGATTATTTAAATAAGGGGTTACATTTCAGTGAACTTCGGAATGTCAAGCAGCATTTCGGAAGGTAATAGAAACACTCACTTCAGATCTTGTATTAATTTTTGCTGATTTTACTAAAGATTTTATATTATAATGAGACGCAACTAGTACAGATTTGGACATTTTAAGGCAAACTGTAGATGGATAAGAAATCTGATAGCTTAGGCATCTAAGTATCTGAATAAGCACTCCGTCTTCAGGCCACAAGTGGCCCATCGGGACCATCCGACCGCCGTGTCATCCTCAGTAGAGGATGCGGATAGGAGGGGCGTATGGTCAGGACACCGCTCTCGCGGTTGTTATGATGGTTTTCTGTGACCGGAGCCGCTACTATTCGGTCGAGTAGCTCCTCATTTGGCATCACGAGGCTGTGTGCAACCCGAAAAATGGCAACAGCTCATGGCGGTCACCCATCCAAGTGCCAGCCACGCCTGACAGCGCTTAACTTCGGTGATCTGACGGGAACAGGTGTATCCACTGCGGCAAGGCTGTTGCCCTTATCTGAATAAGACTAAGCACAATTATTGTACTACAGAAAGGGAGACGTTACCTTTGATGTAAAGTATTCCAAATGTCTGTAACTACCTACAAGTATATTTAAAGTTGCTATGCATCATGCAGCCTTGAAGTAAATATTAGGATTAGAAAACCCTTCAAGATGTGTAACAAAATAGGCACTGAATTTGGTTGAGTTTCAGTACGAAGTAGTGCACAAGCTGGCGTCCAGCACATGAATGGGGATTGCTCAGTAGGAAAAGTGCAGTGTTTCAAGCTTCTGGATGAAATCTAGGAGATTGGAAAAATGCAATGGATACATAATGGTAAGGGACAGTAAACAGCCACAGTTGCTTGTGCAAAAAATGTGCTCTATAAGACAACTAAATACAGACTGCACACTGTTACTCCTTCAGCACTACAATCCAAAGTGTTCTGACAAGAGGATGCCCATGTACTATTAGGAGATGGGGGTAGGAAAACTACTGACAGACGAGTCGCAGAGAGATTTTGGCGGAGAGCACAGTGTGATGATGTAGAGCAATATGCAAAAAAAAAAAATTCATTCAATTTGCTCAAAAAACAAATCTGAAGCACCAAAAGCCAAGACTTTAGAGATTATCAGAATCGGAAAAACCTTTTAAAATGATAGAAACTGACTTGTTGTATACGAGTTAGTGATTACTGATGATGACTGATCATTTTACGAGATATCTTGAAATAAGAACAATAGAAAATATGAAAGTGAGCACTGTGGCTCAAGCCCTTTCCTTTCCCTTAGGTGGTGTCGAAGATCATGTCACAGTATATTATCATGGGTGTAATGTACGTTAACAATCGGTTACGCCAGAAACCATAGCCGCTGCTCGAGGAAGTTATGGGATGTTTGATCTGACGAAAAAGAGTATAGAGTAAATGAATTGTAGACTATTTCGGTCCTAACACAAGCTAATGGTCATATGGAATAAGGCCACCATTCCAAAGGAAGCTGGTAAGTCACTAAGTGAATAGTCAACTATTAGAGTGGGATGCCTGTTTAGGCTATGTAGTGAGCGCCCACAATTTAAAAATCCGTAAAGGGCCAAATCTTTTACTGTACAAAGTCGTGTATGAGCGAAAGATGCCATCGTCTGTTGATTTAGTGCAACAAAAGGTACGACCACAGTACAAACACGTGAAGCCATCCGCAAAAACATTAAAGGAAGATTGGCAATGAGTGAAACATGGGAAGCCATTAGGGTGTCAAGAGTGAAGTGCGGGAGTATAAATAGATCACCTCAGTACCGAGTACCAAGAAATACCAAGAAATTTGTGACAAAGTTTCAAGCCCATACCAGGTAACAGAGACGACTTCACTAATCAGTGTCAAGTTGCAATTACTGACGAAAAGATCGATTTTACATTTTAGTCGAGTTAAGCCTTTTAACATTACGCTGAACGTATTTTCACAAAAAATGAGCAACATTACCACAGGGAAACAAATTATCACGTCGACGGAGAGTAACACTAAGTGTATCTTATGAGATCTAGGAATAAGGGATAAAAGGGCAATGTATTGTTTTCAATTTTGTGTTGGGCTACCTGGATTAGTATTATGGTTTTTAGCTTGCTATAACAGTTTCTGTGAGAGGCACTTTTTTATGGAGAGGGAGGGGATTAATGGTTATTACTTTCTTCTAAATGGTGTCAAAGATAACGTCTCAATATATTATCATGCATGTAATGTTCGTGCACGATGAAGCAGAGCTGATTTGTTACGAATCACAAGACGTCACTGAAACTCAAGTTTGTCATCTGGGAGGTGAGAAAATAAGTTTGGCGTTTACTGAATATGATCATAATTGCATCTACAGAAATGGCAAAGGGAAATGCTAACTGACGTACAAAGAGTTAGTAGTAATTGAAGTTTTCCTATGAGAAATTTTGGGTTCATTTACAGGAGACGACAGATGTATTACCAGATACGCCAGTACGAAAGAAAAGAGGTTGGTCAGATATGGGTGAGTAATTATTAAAAACGATATTGGGGATGATAGATAAAGATAATAACGCAAATTAAAATAGGACCACAGGGATAGTACCAGAAATGGCAAGGAACACAGAAACAACTGTTAGTTAGCATACGACACAAATGGCAAATATGGGATAGGGACTTTTGAATATAAAGAGAACTATGCACAAAATAACAACCGAGTTGAAACAGTATACGGAAGATGGAGACAATGAATGAAGGCTTAAGAGAGATACAGAATCAGTTAAGGACGTTAGTTGACAAATTGGTAATAGCGAGATAGCTACGCGAACTAGCGAATAGCTTGTGGGATGAAAGAATAGATATTGAAAGGCAACAAGAAGTGATACACCATGTCACACATGGAGAGTTAAGTACAAAATTGTTGACATCAAAGCCGTTGCTATAGGAATGTATCAAGGGGAAAAAGAATAACCAACAGGTGTATGAGACATTGTACCCCTAATGAAAAGTAATATAGCATTCCTCTTTCGTGCTTCTACAGTTAACGTTACTCAGATCAAGGTAGGGTGTATATTTACATACAGTTCCCAGCTGCAAGTTTAGATTCTCGATATCAGTGTTTCACGATCAATTCACATCCAGACAAATGGAAAATTATCGGTAAGCAGGAACAAGTACAAATCAATGGTCACTTGTGTTAGAACAAAGAGACACCCGTAGTTATATCGAAAGGGGATCTTAGAAACTGTGGCGTGTAGCTAGTCACCATTTGTCCAGCACAGGTAACTCCATCTGACAAAGGATCGTGTGAAATTCATTTGGTCACAGGAAATATGGAAGCACCAGTGCATAAGAAGTAGGATCAGTGCCACTGTTATGTTTTTACAGGATTGACAGTCACTGGCTGTGTTCTACGTTTTTTCCAGAAACAGTAATCATAAACCGCTACAATTATACGACATTTACTAGGATGACAAAAATAGAGTTAAAACAAAACGGATTGTAAGGAAATGGAGCAAAGTGTGATATAGCTAGAGCAAAGTTTATGTTCCTATTATGATTATAGGTACCACGTAAGTACGAGCTGCAAGTCGACCACTGCTATATTGGTCAAATAAACCTTTTAACGTTTTACCAATACAAAATCCAACCTTTCAAATTACTAACTTAGAGTCCAGTTTACTACTGATGACAGATGAATGAGTCACTGGAGAAAAAGGACAAATCTGTGTAGATCAAATCTGACTGCCTGTTTGAAGATGACAGAAATCTAACAGAATTTTTGGAGATATCAAGAGAAGCGTAAACAATATATTGTGGCAATCAGTGAATCAAACATCAGTGTTACGTACATAGTAGCTTTTATATGTGACATATTCTTTAACAGCAGAAAGGGAGTAGTTTGTGCAGAGAGAACAACTGTTCGGTTTATGCTTTTGGAACTGGTTTATACTAGTGAGAAAAGAATTTAGAGTCAAGTGTAAAAATAAGCAAGCTAGAAAAATACTAGGATAAGATATTTTGTGTCCCAAGGAACAAAAGGTGACAAGCAAATCCAAATATGTATGACAGTTAACCAATCAGACGGAAAATGGCAAAATTGTGGGTGATTTTCTTAAAGTGGAGAGAAATTAAGCGAGGTAAACTTAGAAACGAAACGTGACAGGTTTTTTTTTTTTTTCAAAATTCAAGCAGCCGACGTTACTCAGTCACGCTGAGTGGCGCCAGCCGGGAAGCGCTAGCATTTCAAACACCGTTACTCGGTAAGGAAGACAGCCACCTCGACACTCTTAAGAGAGATTTCAAGCAACTCAGAAGAAGAGAGAACAGTGCAGAGCGAACCACTTTCGTTACTCCTGTAACATAGGAGACACTACGTGACACGCAACAATGTGTAGGAGGAAATCGACTAAGCAGCGAAGACACTGTAACGGATTCGTTAGGCAAATATAGAAGAATTGAAGAACACTGACGGCTGGGGAAGATCAGAATCAGTTAGATCATTGCAAGTGTTGTAACAGAGTGGAGCCTCTCTTCAGAGACATAAATACTCCTGCCTCACTAGCTTCTGATACTAGATCAGTAAAATCGATGGCGTTCATATCGTTCGCTCTCGATTGTCTGGTTCCGGTATGGTAACATCTTGTGTGATTGAATGTTCTGGTGCTGGCCACGCACTTGGCTGCGCTATCAACGATTAGAAGCCATGGCTGATGCAGTCCGGCATCTAGCTAGCGCTGGTGGTTAGTCCAAGAGACTATCAACACGACTCCGGTCCAAGGCAGAAGCTGCCCTAAACTTCAGCGTCGCACGAGTCTGAAGGCCTACAGTACCAGGGGGCCAGTTCCAGCGTTCAGAACGACTATACGACGATCAACATTGCGGTCGATCTGAGGCAACAACGCGGACAGTGATCAGGACTGAGTACTCCCAGAAACGGCCTGTAAATCAAAACAAACGCGTACTTTTCACCGCGTACTGCAAGCAGAGTTACCGACAAGGCGTGCATACGTCACCAGCGTGTAGCAAAGCCGCCGCGTCAGGGTGTCATCAACTTCTACTCGGAGCTAATTCAGCGTCCTCGGCAGCGACGAGTCCACTATTTCATTCAGCGGATTCTTCTAAGGATCATGTAGCCACCAGTAGATACGAAAGAAACAGCAACGACTTATTTTTCAGTAATACACTGAATATTTTTGAATACTGTTTTGTTCCGTCAATGGTCAGGTAGTGCTTTCCAGCCCTGCAGTGGGCGGCGCCCTATAATTGAACATCTTTAATACAATCCATTAATACATTAATATACGCCAATATGGGCCTATCAAAACATCCATCACTACAAAGCTTTATTCAAGTAAAGGAGAAAAAGAAACTATTTTACTCTATTTTATCGCTATAACTAATAAGAAAGTCAAATATGGCTAATATACCTGTAGATTGTTTAAAGACCATGTGATAGATTAGGTAATAGTAAACCATCGTGACGGAAGTATTGCTGGCAGGCTATTATTAATAATGTAAATGGGTGCAAAAATTACATATGTGGAGTGATTCCTGAGTTTCTCCCGCCATATTTGATAATCATAAGTTAATCAATACCTGTAGATTGTTTAAAGACCATGTGATAGATTAGGTAATAGTAAACCATCGTGACGGAAGTATTGCTGGCAGGCTATTATTAATAATGTAAATGGGTGCAAAAATTACATATGTGGAGTGATTCTTGAGTTTCTCCCGGCATATTTGATAATCAAAAGTAAATCAAGAGTAAATCGAACAAACGTATAGTTGTGACGACCACGGTGGACAGAGCCATCCCACCGACGTTATCTCAGACGCCGTCACAATATGTTCCACCGCGAGACCGTGGCGCGGGGCGCGGACGGAGGTGGGAGCGCCCCGCGGGCGGAGGGTACTTAAATCGGCCGCCGCCGCGACCGAACCCAGTTCCCTCTGAGCAGCCTTAGCGTACGGATCTCCGTCCCGGCACGTTCACAGGAGCTCAGACCGTCAGTTCACCTGATGATGGCGACATGTATGATCGCCGAAATATTGTGCCTGTTGGACACTGTAGACCGGCAGTAAACCCCTGGATATTTTGATTACATATGTGGAATTTTCCTTTTCCCACTAACTACGTCGTGGAGAAACTTATTTCGAAAATTATGGTGCTATTCGTGAGTTTTTATGAATTACACATCCCGTGAAAAAAATTTATTAACTCTGGAATAGATGGTATTTATGTCTTATTTACACTTTTGAACGTTACATTCGTTTGTGATAAATGTGAATATCTACCAATTAAGTGACGTTATTGTCAACGTGAACAGATGACTGTCATAACGTTCCATATATCAGTGAATGAGTAAGTGATTAATTGCTTCACATATTCTTCAGATTGAGTTAATGGTCTTGTGCTAGAGGAACGAATGTTACTGTTAGAAGAAGTTTTAGAATGTTTACATCCCTATCTTCTAAATGACAATTGTATTATCTGTATCTTGGGGCAAGGTGATGACACAAGATAGGAAAAAAGTCTTTTGAGTACCCAAAAGACTTTCTAAATTATCTCTTACTTCGTATCCCATCACCATGGACAGAATAAAGTTGAGGTTGATGACACAGTCAACGAAGTTAACAGCCAAACAAGCCAGCATAGGCAGCCCATAAGCGACGTCCGCCATTGCTGCAACATCGCACAGGTCATTTTGTAGTTCCCTCTGTTTTTGAATTTCCTCTACAGCGTCGAAATACTATGAAACAGAAACATAGTGTTACCATAAATTAACCAAATTTTGAACTACAGTATCTTAATATTGAAATGAAGACCATTTGCCTTCACATTAAATTTTCTGCATCCGTCATCAGTAGCATATAGTAACAAGCATATGGTGACACGAATTGGTCTTCTTAAGCTAATGTTATAAAAAGCGAATAAGGTAATGAAATAGTCTGCTGCACAGGTTTATTGGTGGGTATATGAAATTCGGCTGTTTGTTTGCCTTTACGAATCTGGGTAACTGAAAATTTTTCTATTAAGGAGTTCACATGTGGTGAACTGGTATGTCCCATAATGCGTAAAAAATATTATTGTGGAATTCTTGTCAGGTTGGCGTAACAGTTATTATCATGACTGCAGAATGTAAAGTACCATGGGTGTTTGCAGCAAAATTCGTCTGTATACAGAGAAAAGAAATGTTGTAAACTTATAAGGAAATCGCTTTCTGAGATAAAAATGTAAGAGTGTGAAACTATTATCAACATGTGGGAGATCTTATTGGTGTAAAATAGATATTAAGACAGACTAACGTAAAGAAGGAACACTGTTAAGAAAGCGGATATTCACAAAGTTACTAACATGATAGAGAAACATTTGTTTATTTTTGTGATTTTGTCAATGCTGTCATTTACATTCAGTAAGAAAACCACCATTTTCTTTCAATCAAAAGGAAGCAGTATCCCACTGCAGCAACAAATGTTTAAATATTTGATGTTTTTAAGTTAGGCAGCACTAAAAATTTGTCACTTCCTGAAATAACTGGCAGTTAAACCTCAAATAACCTTTTCATTTATCTGTAAAAGTAGATAGGTTTCATGCACCTGCCATGCTGAAGTTTAGTAATAAGTATTTTACGTGTAGAAAATTATTTGCAATTAATCTGCTTCAACATATTTCGTATATAACCACAAGTCAACGTTAATGTCGACATATTCTTTTTTTAAATGTAGATTTACTTTTGTTTTAATCACAATGTACACAAGTGGGATATGAAACATTAATATACATTTGAAATTTAATCCAGCAATTTGATGATGATATAACTATAAATCTATGAAAGAACGATAGACGTTGAACTGAGAGATACTAAATAAAATAAATATATACGAAATCCAATTCTCCTTTACTCACATTTCTGCCACGAGATGAGGTATCCAAAAAACGTCCTCCAATTGTCCTCACTATTTGATTGAGAGGACATGGTCGTATGAATGTTGCGGCATCATCTGATAGCTGCCACATATTCGATATTTCACTGTTCAGCATCTCAAAGCGTTTCTTAAGGAATAGCACTAGGTCGCAAAATTGGGTATTTGAGATAATGAGCACAGTATAAAATGAATAAAGAACTATGCAATTTAGGATGTAGTCCTCACTTAGTGATTCAAACAGCATTGCTTCTAGCAGAGGAAATGAAATAAGTCCAAACACTATTAGTACTGCTTGTATGATCAATAGTAAATGTATTCTGTCATATGCTTCATTTTGTCCTTTGAGGATTATATTGTCAATCATAATACATTTATGTAGAATTTTTTTCAAAAATCTATGTGTGGAAATGCCCCATACGGTAATAATCAATACACCACAGGAAACAACTAACACATTACGAAAAAAATTTCCCATTGTACTCACAGTTATTAATTGGTTCGAAAATCCAAGATGATTTTCTGTTAATGCGAGAATTATTGATACAGTTGCAAGTATTATGAAATTGTACAGTCGAGCATAAGGTGATTCCGTGAACATCCCTGAATGTTTGTTAATTGTAAAAGGTGCTAATCCAAATGGTTTGCTTAAATAATAAAGTGGTTTGATTGCCCTGGAAAAAGCAGGAGCATCCATCCTTATTCGGTTTTTCTTTGCGGCCACACTAAAATATATACCATTCTGTCTAAAGTCAAGCATCTGATTAAGATAACGCCAGAGACGTTAATGTGACCTGCGGTGTGCTAGGAAACATTTTTATAACTAAATTGCAAGCAAACAGTCAACTAATTTTGGCTAATGGAAGCTTGACAAGAAGTCGTTGGAGACCGAGACCCACGAACTGCATTAATTTTCTTAAGTGCAGAAAATCATTTACTGAAGAGCCGAAATGTCGTTCCTGTATTGTCACAATAAATTTTTGTGAAGTGTATGGAAAACTATATTTTTGGCCTGTCTCTACAATACTGTACAAATGTGTTGTTCCAGGAATTACAAAAATTAATTTTGAGGTATCGTACAGTCATTTTATTTAACCTTGTGTCATCGCCGCTATGGATTTTGCTTGCAGTTTCGCGCGTGTGTGAAAGAAAAATTGTTCCAGGGAAATATGTTTGTGATTGATACATGGGCACTGTTATAAATAAATAATCATATTGCAATTACTGGCTTTTTGCATAGCTCCTGTAATTATGCCAACAGAAAGCTAACCCGTTTGATCGTGTGCTACCACGTTTGCACTGCGTCCTTTTTAGGACTTCCAGGTGCAAAAAATTAGACTTTCATTGCTGACCTAATTTAAAAATTTAAAATGCTGTCCTAATGTACTAAATAAGAGGTATAATACAATGTTATAGGTTGTACGCAGTTACACAAATGTTACATGCAGAAACTGCATTTAATGCTTTATGTAACGTTATTCTTGACACACAAATTTCCCGAAAATGTGAGAAATAGAGTAATTACCAACTACAAACAAACTTCGCGCCTTATTTCAAAGCATTATGAAGTTTCTTATCGCTGACACTCACAAAAAATTAATGAAATTAAAAAAGATTATTGCTTACTATGTTTCTGTTGTTAAAGCAGTAAACCTGAACATCAAAGATAACGTTTTAATTTACGACGTTATTCGCAACACATTTTGCATGCAATAACCATATACATTACTGAATTTGCTTCTTATTTTGATCATAGTACGATACACAGGTAAGGAGTTATGACGTGATAAAAATTCAGACGCTTGAGAATCCTACTGTTTCTGTAAAGAGAGTAAAATTACCCAGACAATTCTCATCCAGTGTTTGACAATGAGAGCGTTTAGCGACTTCCAGTAAACATTGAACATATTTTGACACCATCACTTATTTTTTTCTCTCTTGTATTAACACGTGAACTCCTTTCTTTCAGGAGTGCTAGTTCTGCAAGGTTCGCAGAATAGCTTCTGTAAAGTTTGGAAGGTAGGAGACGAGGTACTGGCGGAAGTAAAGCTGTGAGTACCGGCGTGAGTCGTGCTTCGGTAGCTCAGATGGTAGAGCACTTTCCCGGCAAAGGCAAAGGTCCCGAATTCGAGTCTCGGTCGGACACACAGTTTTAATCTGCCAGGAAGTTTCATATCAGCGCACACTCCGCTGCAGAGTGAAAATCTCATTCTGGAAACATCCCCCAGGCTGTGGCTAAGACATGTCTCCACATTATCCTTTCTTTCAGGAGTGCTAGTTCTGCAAGGTTCGCAGAAGAGCTTCTGTAAAGTTTGGAAGGTAGGAGACGAGATACTGGCAGAAGTAAAGCTGTGAGTAACGAGCGTGAGTCGTGCTTCGGTACCTCAGATGGTAGAGCACTTGCCCGCGAAAGGCAAAGGTCCCGAGTTCGAGTCCCGGTCGGGCACACAGTTTTAATCTGCCAGGAAGTTTCAAACCACTAGTATATCGAAGCTGGTAATCAACACACACATGTTTGAGGCTGTCAAAGACAAAGTGACCAACTAACCATCACGAATATAGAAAATTTCGGCCGAGGTTGCTTTTAAAGTAAAAAAAAGATTAAAAAACTATATAACAGTGCGCAATATAGCATATAGAAACATTCAACACTGTCTCAGGCTTCTTTCCAAATAGTTTTGTATTTGCAGGATGACAATATTCCGTGAGGCGATAACAATAATTAATGGGGTAGCTGCATAGCAAGTTTATCTTCATAATATCTCTTCCTCAATTAATATATATAATGAGATATGCAGCAAAGTACTATGATATAGTGTTTGTAATCTACAGACAAATTTATAATTAATGTAAAATTATATTGATATTCATTTGATGAATTACAGGACAGAATACAAAAAGGAGTGGTGAGTTTATGATATATGACTTATTATTGGTTATGTATGCATCTCATTAATTCTTGCTTAATTTGATATATTTCAGACAAGAGCAATAAATTACCAACATACTAAGACAAATAGCAAAGATTTCATCTACTGGTGAATATTTTTTATTTCGATGCTTATTCAACACTTTTAACAGCTGAAACATACAAAAATTTATGGAAATATGTACTTGTGTACCACAGTCGGAAGTGTTGTGATTTGTGCGCACTGGTCTGGCACCTTATAATTTTCCAGGTGTGTTGGGTAATGGCCAATGCATCGGTGTGAGTTCACCATCATGTTCCTCTACCACTGTGACAGATTTGTGGAAGATGCTATTGTGAACTTGGAAGACATCAGACTGAAAACTTGGGATTGCGGAAATAGGGATAAGTAGAACGATAAAAGGGCATGCCATCTAATGTCTGTGCAGCTCCTTGGGTTATTTTGGAGACTTACTTGGGAAGTTTGAGGTCACAGTTGCGAGCATAACCTAGTTGTGTGTCTGTGTCCCACTGCTGCAATGTGTGGGGTCTATTCAGTTGCCGCCATCAATGTTACCAGACTTCCACAATTTATAACATTGTTGCATAGTGTTAGAGCTTAGCTGCTGTTAAGTTTGAAGTAAATAATTATTGCAAATTATACTATTCAACACACGCTGCATAGAGAGAACCTTCACCTCACAAGTATAATTTTTCATATTAATAAAGAATCTACTACGGTGTCGTAGCAGGCGGAGAGGTGATACTCCGACGTGGCGCGTCCCAGGTGGCAGATAGGGGGGTCCTCACCGGCTTGCCGGCGGACTTGGGCGAAATAAAATAGCTCTTGCGGACCAAACACACAACATCAAGAAATCCATTAGTGTCTGTTCTGGTATCCAGCGACTAGTGGTCTGCGTCTGTTTACCTAGTTGGTGCGGCAGTGAAATATGGCTTGATCTCAACAATCAAGTCTGCAATTACCGTGATCTTGTTGAAGGTCACCACAACCAACTTCAACTTGAAGTAATCATGATGGAACAAATGGAAAGAAATCCGCTACCCCAGGCCCCAGTCAACGGACTGGACTTTCCCGGTCATCGGATTCTGGGGGACCAGGAACATCATGAGGAGAAGAGTCGGAGCTTCTCAAAACCTCTTCGCAAGCACTACCTTGGCACTCTCAAAGCAAACACTCTGTTCAAACTTGGAAAACTAAAACAACTGACAGACATGCTAGATAAATTTCACATCAAAATTCTTGCCATCCAAGAGACGCGCTTCGTAGATGAAAACCATTTCGACACAGAACATTACAGGATTTACAAAGGTAAACCTGCTGTCAGAAGAGGAACACCATTATTGTTTGGTACAGGGTTTGCAGTACACAAATCAGTCATGGATAACATCATAGACTTCAATTCAATATCAGAACGTATCTCGACACTGTCCTTCAAATCAGGTAATAAAGCACACACAATTATCAACGCACATGCACCTACAAATGACCATATCAGAAAGAAGCCACAAGAAATTGAAGACTTCTGGGAAGACATGGAGGAAGTAACAAACAACGTACCAGAAAGACATGTGAAAATTGTAATGGGTGATTTCAATGCGCAGCTTGGTAAGGAGAGAAAATTCAGAGAAATAACAGGCCCATACTCAGCACATATTCGCACGAACAGAAATGGGGAACACCTCATAAAATATTGTCAAAACTTTAACCTCAAAATCATGTCAACACAATTTCAAAAACCAAGACGAAAACTTACAACATGGAAAGCACCCAACACAGTGTGGGGAGAATTTCAGATTGATCATGTGGCCATATCCAAGAAAAAATTCGCGGGAAATTCTAAATGTCAGAACACGTAAAGGAGTCTTCAAGTCTGATCATTATTTGCTACAAGTTAAGATTAGGCCAATCCCAAGACTGAAACAGACAGCGCAAAACAAAATAGTCAAACCTGATCCGGAATACTTGAAGATAAACAGGGATAAAATCGTTGAAGAAATTAATATGCACTCAATAGACACATGGACAGATCTGGCGAAGGCAGTTCAGAAGACTATGTGCTGGGGACAACCACCTAGAAAACGCAAACATAGGTGGTGGAACGCAAAGTGTGATGAAGCCATTGAGAGAAGAAAGCAAGCATGGGACAAGTTCAGTAGCTACAGAAATTCAGAAACATGGAAAGAATTTCACGAAGTTCAGAAACTAGCATCGAAGGAAATCAGAAGGGAAAAACGAGCATATGACAATAACAGACCAAAAGAAATTGAGGAAGATTTCAAAAGAAATAACACAAGAAATTTTTACAGAACTTTCAAAGAAAATATTAAGGGCTATCAACCCCCTAGCCTCTGCTTCCGAAGAACAGATGGATCCCTGGAAACAAACACAAAAGAAAACTGTAAAATTCTCAAACATTACTTTGATAAACTTCTTAATTGCAAAAAACCTACAGGAAAATTAACATTCCAAAAGACCACATCTAATGCCGATTCTGATCCACCCACAATAGAAGAGATAGAGGAAATCATAAAACAAATGAAAAATAACAGAGCTGCCGGAAAAGATGGTATTATCGCCGAGATCTGGAAACTCCAAGATGAAAACATCACCAAAAAAATCCATAAGATTATCTCCGAAATTTGGATCACAGAGAAAGTGCCAGAGGAATGGAAATGTGCATTGATCCATCCGTTACATAAAAAGGGTAATAAGTCAGATCCAAACAATTACAGAGGCACTTCGCTAGTACCAGTTACATACAAAATTTTCTCTAAGGTGCTATTAAACAGACTAGAACCACAAGCAGATCTGCAAATTGGGGAATACCAGGCAGGCTTCAGAAAAGGGAGATCATGCATCGAACAGATCTGGAACATGAGAACACTTTTGAAAGTCAGACAGGAAAGAAACACTGTAGTTACCTTTGTGGACTTCAAAAAAGCGTATGATTCCATAGACAGACAGACACTCTTTGACGTACTGGAAGAATATGGTATCGACAGAAAAACCAGGGCACTTATACAACAGACGCTTACAGACACTACCTCCAAGATTAAGTTCATGGGAGAAATTTCGGAACCCTTCCACATACACTCAGGTGTCCGACAAGGAGACGGGCTCTCACCAATCCTGTTCAACATGGTGTTAGACAAAATTATCAAGCAGTGGGAGGAACAAGTTAAAGGAATACAGCTGGGAAGAACACGTGAAACCAAAACAATCATAAAATGTCTGGCATTTGCAGATGATATAGCCATACTCAGCAATAATACACAGGAGGCAAAGGAAGCACTGGAATGCTTGCATGAAATAGCTGCCAAAACAGGTCTGCAGGTATCTTACGAGAAGACACAATATATGGAACGACAGACCAACAATGTACACACCATGCATACGGTATATGGATCCGTAGAAAGAGTCGAAAAATTTAAGTATCTAGGGGAGTACATACAAATGGGAGGATCAAACAAGGCGGCTAACATGGAACGAACGAAGAAACTCCAGAAGGCATACAAACTCACATGGTCACATTATAATAAGAAAAGCATATCGAGGCAGGCCAAACTTAGGCACTACAAAACAGTTGTATTACCAGAAGCATTGTACGCGTCAGAAACAACCACTATTGGAGCATCAGGCATCATAGACACAGAAAAAATAGAACGCAAAATTCTCAGAAAAATATTTGGACCAATTCACAGAGATGGCAAATGGATGAAGCGACCTACCAAAGAGCTGTACCAGCACACTGACAGACTAACAGACGCGATCAGAAAACGCAGATTAACTTTCTATGGGCACATACGGAGAATGGACAACAACCGGCTTACAAAGAAAATTTTTGATGTAGTAAACAGCTCAAGCAAGAAAACAAATTGGTATCATGAAATAGACGAAGACTTAAGGCAGATAGGGATCAACAGGCAAATGATAGGAGACAGGAAATACTTCAGAAACAAAGTTAGGAGTGCGAAATTTATTGTAAAGAAGAGAAAGAAGAAAGGAACATTATGGACAGAGCAAAGGAAACAGGAGCACAGCCAAAGGATGAAGAGATTTTGGGAAGAGAAGAGGAAGAAAGGAAAGAAGTGAAAATTGTGTCATCATGTGATTTTCGAGTTCAAACACTGTCCATAAGGGCAACAATGAAATGAATGAATGAATGAAAGATGTGTTAGGCAATTTACTACATAAATAGTAATTTTCGATAATGAAATCCAGATTTAATTTTTATTCACTTGGAATTAAATCAGTTACAGCAGGTTTCAAAGTACCACACGAGATGATTTTCAAAGTACATCTCTTGAAGTTAGCATGGGACTGAATAATCTGACATATCGAATGTTAAGCTTAATTTTTTTGCGTAAATAGGATTAAAATGAAAACAGGATTGATTGTTGAGGTAAGTATCTTAAATCTGTAGGTACTCGTATAAAAAAAATTGTAACGTCCCCTATAAGTGAAATAATAGTCGTTATTCACGGTGTATGTCGTGTGATGAATTTAATAATTAGTTCATTTGCAAATTTTCTTCCAGTACTCTGAATTTTCATTGCCAGTTGTTATCTGAATGAATAGGTCTTGCACGTATATACATTCCTTACGTGGAGTGGCGCAGTCACGAAACAATGGATGATGGTAGGACCATATTAAGGACATATTACACATATGTTAAAACTGATGTTTGATAATCATTTAATTGTCACAAAGGAGAAATGAACTACAGCTCTATCAGTCTTCTCTAAAATAAGGCATCTAACATCTGATGATTTTATTGTTTCGATAACCAATAGGGACCGTGCCTTCTGGAGGATTACGATTATATCCGCTTCAGTTATAATGAGAGATTCTCATCTGTTGCGTTAAGATGACGTCTGGTACATCGCCTAAACCGTACTTAAGCACCAACGCGTCTACAGCTGCGACAGTTACGTTCATTTACGTTTATATTTACTTTTTACAGTTAGCTAATACTCTATGAACATTTCAGTAGTATGACGCAATGTTTCAAACCATTTGCTTTCTGCAGTTAACATGCGAAGCACCGGTTCTACCTAACATGGTACGTTTCTTAACAAAAAAAACCTCCGAAAGTCGATAGGTGGTCGCCATCGAGGCTTTATTATCATAGAAACATGGCTACACTATCCTCACCGTAGGAATGGATCACACAAAAAATTTTATGTTAGTGCTTTCTGCACTGACAAGTATCATGACGCAGTTACCTCATTAAAAAATGAAGCATATAAATAGAAAATAACGGAATGACGTATATCAAATAATATTTTACTTAGACGTGAAATGTTTCCGTGGTAATGTACATATTCAGTTAATAAGCAGTTAGAGTCTATTAAAAAGTCAGTGATGTATCAGACGGATCGTTGAATGAAATCTGCTGCGAAGCTAGCATCTGGTAGCCCAGAAGTCGAGCAAGTGTTGGTTAGGTGTACTAGACGCAGTTTGGAGAGCCATGTTGCTGCTGGGAGAGCTAAGACTCGGAAAAGTAAGAGAATTCTTTTGGAAATCTGTGAGAGTCGCCTTACATTCGAGACTGAAGCTGAATGGCCCTACAAAATGTTCTTGTAATTTTGGTGAAAAATTCTTACGTAACAAATTACAACGAGAAAATATAATTTTTTGACTGCAAGAAAATCATTTTTCTTGTGAATTATAATAATTTCTCACATCTTTCCTTTATCTGCTGTCCTCTTGCCTTAGCTGCTACTTCACCAGCGAGGGGGTTTTCCCGGTTTCAGCGCCTCAGTAGCTGCTATCGGCCCGTTTGCTAATGGGAAATCGACTTACTGTTGCCATAGGGTTGAACATTGTCACAAAAGCGGTATACGTAACGGAAGTTGTTTCCACACATTCTCTAAAGCAACAAAAAAGGACCAATATGAAATTACATGATGTCATATTAAGAAAATTCCTGATTTCGTACTGGAGTTTTTGTGTAGAATGAACGGGAAACTTTTGATAATCGTCAGCAGAATAATTGACTGTGCTGAACTTGATTTATTATTACAATAAAACTGTTATTGCAATTGAGGTTAATGGATTCTTAGAAACTTTTATGACGCCTTTTTCGCTCTTCTTTTTTTAAATGGTGAGTTGTAAAGATGGAAGCACTGGATGTTCGCCACACGTAATATTCTCTGTTTCAGAGTGAGAGACCACCCAGTCAGAAAAGCTGATAACATGGATCTGGTACTCCATACAGAAACGAATTACCATATCTGATGGACTATTTTTGTGGTGACAAAGCAATTAAAATCTGATCTTGATATCCAGCTGTAGAATTAATAAATTCGCTAAAACTAGTAGGAATTCGTGAACGCATGGTCCTGCTTAACCTGTAATGGTCTTCTGTTGTTTCACCTGTTGGTTCCATTGAATTGACTGAAAACGCCAGAACACGTTTTTTGGATAAGACACACGAAATCATTTGCAACGAAGAATGAGAAGGTTGAAACAATGAGTACATTTGCTTTTGGGTCCTAATCCCAGAGTTAACGGCTATAGTTACTCCTATGTCATGTGATACTGAAAACTTGGCAACTATGGTTCAAACTACTGTGTTAGTAGCCATAGGCCTAGTCGACTGTTTTGTCACTACGAACCTACTTAGCAAAATTTGATCTACAAGCCTATAGGGACGAACTGGTTCAGGAGGAATTCATCCCGTTCAGTTTACTGTTTGCAGTTGAAAAGCGTTTTCGCTTACCTACGGGACAAGCTGCAAGAGCTTTAGTGAATTAAAAAATTGGGAGTTGAAGGTACGCAAGATGGATGTATTCATTCGTATACAGCCACTAATGATAAGATGCTGCTTTGGTCGCTTGACCTCTAGATGATGGAAGGGTTTCCCTTACCGTTACCTAATTTTCAAGGGGATGAAGTTACTTGATCTCTCTTGAGTAGCGCCTTTGGAGGCAAAGACCCATGGGTGACGCAAGATGCCAATAAAACTGTACCCCCAGCTCTGACTGACGAAAATGTATAGTTAATAAACAAATTCAGGGGTCGGTTTGAACTTGCCGAATCAAGTAGTCGGTGGTTATACTTCGTCGACGAGGGTGGAACATAGGCCCCACCGGCCAGAGGAGCTCAGGAGATGTTAATTAACTTCGATTGTATACCAGTTTCATAACACAAATACTTGAATCCAGAGGGAAATGCCAACCTAATTTAGAGTGCGGAAATACAAGAGTTGAAATTATGTTTCTCTGTGTGGAATAAAAACTGATGGGAAACTCACAATAGCGGTTGGGCGTGGACGAGGCTGTTGGGGTGTATGTGGTGTATGATGATGTGTTACTCTTGTTTGTCGGTTCCAAAATGAAGTGACTGTCTGCGACGAGGAAATCAAATTGCCTACACAGAGTATAAGCGTAGGCCGTACTGTCGTGATTAACCAAAATATGATAGGGTTGAGTAGAGTTTGGGATAAAAAGGCATTGATGTTCTTTTCACACTGTTGAGCAGCATTCGGATAATGTCCACACATTCCAACAGCATCTGCTCTTCTATACGATCGCATCCGTAACCTTAGATATTGCTGTGGGTCGCTGTGAGTATGACCCATTTCATTCATCTTTTTTAATTTCTTTATATTTAAGAACTTACCGTCACTGAACCCCGCATCATAACGGGCAATAAGTCATTATCTGATTTACATATACTGTAGGAGTGTATTACAAGAATTTCTCTTTGATAATTCTCATATATATAACACGAGAAATATGCACACTGAAAGAGAAATGAAATAATGATACTACGAGGAGGAGGGCCATCCAACTAATGGCACCTGCCCCTTGTTATTGGTGTTTCGGTTGGCCAGTACATATTTGCTTTCACTTGCTTTAAGTACCGTACTTCAGGTGTCCATCTATTTGGCGGTTGTTTCCAGCTGCATTTTTGAACCGCAAGTATTGCTCCTGGAACGCTATCCTGCTCAAGTGACACAACAAACGTTCGAGATTTCTTCCCTGCCTTCACCCCTCTGTTAACGCCAAAGAGAACAACACGCCACAAATGTTAAACTTTTTCCGTACAACAGCCCGTTTTGCCACCTATTAACAACGCAATTCAATCTTTATACAACGTTCAAGATTTCATCACAAGAAACTCAAATAAATTATGGTGATTGATAAATACGTTTATAGCAACTTGCGTATGAGCACGCCAAACAAAATCGCTACGAACCTACGCACCTACTTACTTTTTCCGGTAAATTTTCCCGCAAACGCATATTTCGTACTTAGTATTCCTAACGTTACAAGCTGAGTGCTGTCTGTACTGCATATTGTACATACCGTTAATCGAAAATATACTCCTGGAAATGGAAAAAAGAACACATTGACACCGGTGTGTCAGACCCACCATACTTGCTCCGGACACTGCGAGAGGGCTGTACAAGCAATGATCACACGCACGGCACAGCGGACACACCAGGAACCGCGGTGTTGGCCGTCGAATGGCGCTAGCTGCGCAGCATTTGTGCATCGCCGCCGTCAGTGTCAGCCAGTTTGCCATGGCATACGGAGCTCCATCGCAGTCTTTAACACTGGTAGCATGCCGCAACAGCGTGGACGTGAACCGTATGTGCAGTTGACGGACTTTGAGCGAGGGCGTATAGTGGGCATGCGGGAGGCCGGGTGGACGTACCGCCGAACTGCTCAACACGTGGGGCGTGAGGTCTCCACAGTACATCGATGTTGTCGCCAGTGGTCGGCGGAAGGTGCACGTGCCCGTCGACCTGGGACCGGACCGCAGCGACGCACGGATGCACGCCAAGACCGTAGGATCCTACGCAGTGCCGTAGGGGACCGCACCGCCACTTCCCAGCAAATTAGGGACACTGTTGCTCCTGGGGTATCGGCGAGGACCATTCGCAACCGTCTCCATGAAGCTGGGCTACGGTCCCGCACACCGTTAGGCCGTCTTCCGCTCACGCCCCAACATCGTGCAGCCCGCCTCCAGTGGTGTCGCGACAGGCGTGAATGGAGGGACGAATGGAGACGTGTCGTCTTCAGCGATGAGAGTCGCTTCTGCCTTGGTGCCAATGATGGTCGTATGCGTGTTTGGCGCCGTGCAGATGAGCGCCACAATCAGGACTGCATACAACCGAGGCACACAGGGCCAACACCCGGCATCATGGTGTGGGGAGCGATCTCCTACACTGGCCGTACACCACTGGTGATCGTCGAGGGGACACTGAATAGTGCACGGTACATCCAAACCGTCATCGAACCCATCGTTCTACCATTCCTAGACCGGCAAGGGAACTTGGTGTTCCAACAGGACAATGCACGTCCGCATGTATCCCGTGCCACCCAACGTGCTCTATAAGGTGTAAGTCAACTACCCTGGCCAGCAAGATCTCCGGATCTGTCCCCCATTGAGCATGTTTGGGACTGGATGAAGCGTCGTCTCACGCGGTCTGCACGTCCAGCACGAACGCTGGTCCAACTGAGGCGCCAGGTGGAAATGGCATGGCAAGCCGTTCCACAGGACTACATCCAGCATCTCTACGATCGTCTCCATGGGAGAATAGCAGCCTGCATTGCTGCGAAAGGTGGATATACACTGTACTAGTGCCGACATTGTGCATGCTCTGTTGCCTGTGTCTATGTGCCTGTGGTTCTGTCAGTGTGATCATGTGATGTATCTGACCCCAGGAATGTGTCAATAAAGTTTCCCCTTCCTGGGACAATGAATTCACGGTGTTCTTATTTCAATTTCCAGGAGTGTATTTCACGCTGAAAACCAGATTGCAAGATTAAATGACCTAACGTCTACCAATGTGGATGAAGATACCTCCATTATAGATAGTATCCTCAAGGCGCAAAGCGCCAAGATCATCTGGGCTGATTCCTGCTAGTGTTAGACGGTCGTAGGGTGAGTGGTACGGACATTGGTCTGATAAAGATAGACAGTCTCCAGCTGTTTACTGGTATGTTCTTATAAGTTATAGGCTAACTGGTGAGTTGGAAGATGAAGTAAATATATCTCCTGCCAGGAGAGTCTAACTGTTAAGAGAATGACGTCTGGTTTATTAACTACCGGAAGAATCAGGTTCACTAATACTGCTTTCATCTTACACTGCAAGACGATCACCACAAAAAGGAAGTTAAACAAAGAGGCTCAGGGTAGAACCTCCACATCCTACAGTCTTGTAATCTGTATAGATAGTTGTTACGTATTTGATTTCACTGATTACAAAATGAAGTCCATTGTGGGCATTGGGTAGTTGAGGTAGCTGGATACTGACAATACGACCAAGCATGGAAATTACTTCTGTGTCGACAAATTGATGATCCAATCACAAACATAGCTCGTTGGACAGTAGCGTTAATGATAGGTTTGTATGGCTAAGGAATAGGTTCGATTCCCACTTGTGGTGACGATTTTCAGACACGGACGCATTTTGTTCACGTCTTCTTAATCCAAGAGGAGAATATAGAGCTATAATGTGCTTCAAATTCAAATTGAACATGATATTCCATCGCTACCGAGAACTAGGGTGGTTGGGAAGATACAGAGGCGGAAGTGGCAGCATTTAGGAACTCTACCACCGGAACCAAATGCCTTGTAAGATCACGGGACTTTATACTATTTTTACGGGAGCTTGAGATGTTAAAAATATTGGTTTAGGACTGGCAGTAGCGTTCCGGCCTTCCCATTAGCGGAATTTGATCCCTTCACGACAACACAGTTTCAGCTATTCGTAGTTCGTTCAAGAGCCCCAATTCCTCAACATTTCCACGAATGGTGAGCGCCTGGGTCTGAATCCTGCTCCGGCATATATAGTTTCATGATTCTTTTCAGTTTCTAGAATGGGGAAACCTAGCAGCAGCTAGAAGAAAATTATGATTTTTGCATTGCTTCCAGTAAGAGACAGAACTTTTTGTCGCACCATTTCAAGCTCAAACACACCGCTCATAACAATTGGTAAAAAATTATTCGATAGTTAATACCTTATTATGCGTAGCCTGAGGCTATGTATTTGGGGTTCGGTTCAGAGTCAGCATCGAATTCTTCGTCCCGTTATTTGTAGTTCAACCCTACGCACACCTCACTACTGGTGAAACATACCTATTTTTAACGTCCATTTTAGTCTAGAAACTAACGACAATATGTGCCGTGTGTAATTCGGGGAAGGCGAGAATTATTCATTTATCTGGTCATTTCAGGTACAAAAACCTTGCTACTGCTACGAAAATTCATTGTCTAACGTATGATTATGCTTAGTTAACAATTCAGTTGGGTATTTTGCTGTAATCGCTGCCCAGCACAAAACCTTACGTCACGACATTTCAAGTTTGTCATTTGTTATTGGGACCGTGGTTATCTTTTTTTCGTTGTTAGTCAACAGGCGTAGTAGCTGCTGAATAGGAGTACCGCTCAACTGACAGAAATTTCGTCACGTAATTTAAAGTTCCACTTTGCTAAACAGTGCTGGCAAAAATGTTTATCATTTCTCTTTATGTCTAGTCAGTTATGACCATTAGTGGTTACTTTGCATTGCCTACACGTGATGGGTTTGAATCAGTATCCAGAACAAGACAGTTTCTCGTATCATTTAAATTTCAGCACATGCCCATTTAGCTGTCAATGAATAATTTTCATTTTAAATGTCACTCTATGTTAAATGATGAGGCTGACAGGTGACATTCGAGCTGCACATAGGTCCACGTGCCATCATGAAATTAGTGAAATTACTTGTGGTACATTGTTGACAGTGAAGCTTCCAAAGAGTACTTAACGTACTTAATTGCGATTTTTCTAACTTTTTAATACATTAACCAGTTTATCCAAAACCACTTGCCAAACAAACAACAGTTGACAGGTACTTGGAAAACGTTTTCGAGAGCAAGAAGTCCTCAAAGTGTCATAAAATTTTTGTTCAGATATTAATGAAAATCTCTTAATTCGCAAAAAAATTAGGTTTGAGTAACGTTTATAAAATAATTTGTACGGTGGAGCTACGTGGTCAGTTGCCTCAGATACTAATGAGAGGAGTAACGTTTTAGAATTTTCACTTATTGTAATAAATTTGAGTTTACAAGCGTTAAGCACTGTCTTATCTCTTATAAAGTTTTCCCCGATTCGTTTATTGTAGTGGTATTGCCTTACATCTCGAGTTATCGCCTTGCAAGCAGCGTTCTCTGACGCTCAATGGCGGCATCCATTTCGTACAGTCAAACGAGTGTACCGAAAAGTGATTAGAGGGCTTACAAAACTCTTACGTTATGTGGGTTGCATAGAAGTCAGGCGGAACACAATTAGATTCTTCGGGTACTTTTGAGCATGATAGTACAACAGCATCAGTTGACGAACATGTTCCGATGCAACGAAAAGCGCCGGCACGAAGATGAAGAACGCAGGAGCAGAGAAGGCTGTGAGACGACGTCAGCCAATAGTTCACCTACTACGACCGCGCCAGGACTTGAGCTGCCTCTAGCCAAAGAGACTGTAAGCACCGCTGCTGCCATCATGAGCTGTAGCACAGTATTGGCCGATGAGTCTTCTGGGCTGCATGGCCGTGGTCGCACAAACTTTTAGTTCTTGACGTATCGTCTAGAGCTGCCCTGGTCGTTTTTGGAGGTGCTCCTGACGATGCAGAGTCTTGTCGACAAGAGTCGGACCTCGCAAAGCGACAGAAATATTGTTTAAAGTGGATGCGGTCCACTTCGCAGTTTATCAGCACCGACAATTCTCCTCAGAGATAACGCTTCACTATCGACTGCTGTCAGCGGGTGTAAAAGTTGACTATCGGTTCTGCAGAGCCAGCGCCTTCTTTTTTCTTTTTTAAATCACTCGCAGGCGAAAATCGAAAGTTAGGTTTCACCTCAGGCAAAGATTGTCTCTGTTGATCAAGTGTAAACTCGACCACGATCGCTTTACACAGTATTTATGTGGCTCTGCACTGCTATACTCGTCATGTAGCAAGAATACGACGCTCTGACGGTTCTTTGACCACGGCCGTACAACTAGGAAGACCATCAGCAACTATAATATACGGTCGTGAGTGCCTTTGTTGTATGAACAATGGCACAAGCTTAACAAAATACGGTAGGGTTAAGTATTCTGTAATAACTTGCTCAAAATTGTTAACTTCCTCTAAAGCGAACAGAAGAGCTAAGGCGTCACGCTCGTATAGAAAGTACTTATAGTTTAGTGGTGAAAGACTACAAGATGCGTACGCCACTGGCTTTCTTCCACCAGTATATTTTTGGAGCAAAACGGCAACAACCCAGGATTTGAACGCGTACGTCTCAACAATAAATTCTTACAGGAAATCCGGTGTTGCCAATAGTAGCGTACTTGTCAGTACAGTATTAAGACTTTGGAATGCGGCCTTTTGAGAGGGTCCTCACACAGTCCTTTTCCACTTTATCTAAAACTCCCTGGGAAGGGCAGCCAGTTACACAAAATCAGGGGCATATTCTCTAAAAATTTGGTCAAGCCTACAAAATGGGTTTGTCGTTTAATGTTAGTAGGTGTAGTATACGTGTGGATAGACTCCGTTTGGGTTTGATCAATACTGATGCCCGCCAGCGAGACAATGTGCTCCAAGAAAGAAATTGAGGGTTGGGCAAATTTCGCCTTAGCGGCCTTAACAGCGAATGCCGCTTTATGTAATAGCTTTGGTACTTCTCTAGTATGCCTTATATGTTTTGAAAATTCCAACTAAAAACGACTATATTATCCGAATAATGAGACATACAGTTGAACTCAAAAACAGAAAGATCGTTGTCCAGAACATGCGATAACACTGCCACCTCATGTACATATCAGGTGGTATACTGTTGTACTCATACTAATTACAGTCGATACAAGAGCAGCATCTGACTTACATTCCTTAGTTACAAGCACCTAGAAATACACGTGGTTGAGATAATAAGCCGCAAACACTATGGCCTTCTGAAACAATGCAGAAGAAGAGTGCAGATATGGCAAGGGAATAGATTGTAAAATAACTTTTTATCAAGTTCTCACAAGTCAACCACTGGTCTAACTATGCTTTGTTGTTTCAGAACTAAGAAAATAGGGGAAGAATAGGGTGACTAAGAGGATCTCCTTACGCCATCCTTCTACATTTGATCGACTGCCACCGTCAACTGTTTCAAGCACATTATTAGAGGCAGTACAGGGACTGTCTCACTCAGTTCCGTCTTTTATCCGCCACACTTTACCAGCCCTAACTAATCAGCCACAACATAACTGAATTTTTGAACACCCGTTCTAAATGCTCCCTTTGTTGCTGATTTAAATGACTCAGTTTAATTCCATGATCGATACCATCATCAATGTTATAAACCGTCATGAGTGTAAGCACCTCCACCTCATATTTGCAAAATTCAAAGACCGAACGTGACTCAAAATCTAAATCAAAGCTTTTTATAACGTCAATTCTGTACTAGCCCCATGTGACTAAGGGAAACCTCTCCCAGATTTATGGTAACAGATAAGCCTCCAGTTACCTTAACCTGAAAGGGCCCCGTAAACCTTATAATTTGCAACCTTAAACGCACATCCCCTCATAATAACATTCCACTGAAATTAGATAGCTTGCTCACTTGCTAGTAAGCCAACTTTACAAATATCCTCGTATGTGTCATAAAATTCGTAATTCATGAATGTCGGAGAACTGCCATTAAAAAAAGAGCCCAGACAACTTCGCCATTAATTAACGCAGACAAAAGACTAGCCATAGCGCCTCTTTCCTCTGGCGTCTTCTATTAACTTCCTTCTGCTAGCCTACATTTATGGCATTTGTACTTTTACAGAAAGCGTTTGAAAATGTTGGTTGGAATACTGTCTTTGAAATTTTGAAGGTAGCAGGGGTAAAATACAGGGAGCGAAAGGCTATTTAGAACTTGTGCAGAAACCAGTCAGCAGTTATAAAATAAGAGGGCCATGAAGGGAAGGTTGGAGTTAAAAAGGGTTGTAGCCTATCCCCTAAATTATTCGATATGTGCACTGAACAAGGAGTATATGAAACCAAAGAAAAATTTGGAGTAGGATTTAAAGTTGAGAGAGAAGAAATAAAAAGTTTGAGGTTTGCCAATCACATAGTATTTCTATCAGAGACGGCGAAGGACTGGGATGGGCAGCTGAACGGAATGGTGAGTGTCTTGAAAGGAGGATATAAGATGAACATCAACAAAAGCAAAACCAGGATAATTGACTGTAATCGAATTAAATTAGCTGATACTGAGGGAATGGGATTGGGAAACGAGACACTTAAAGTAACAGATAAGTTTTGTTATTTTGGCAACGAAGTAACTACGGATAGCCGAAGAAGAGAGGATATGAAATGTTTACGTGCTATGACAAAAAAGTAATTTCTGAAGAAGAAAAATTTGTTAACGTTGAATATAGTTTTGTGTTTTGGGAAGTCTTTTTTGAAGGAATTTCTCTGGAGTATAGCCATGTATCAAAGTGAAATATGGCTGATAAACAGTTTAGATAAAAAGAGAAAGGAAGCTTTTGAAACATAGGTCGACCACCAATGTAATGATGAAGTACTGAACAGAATTTCAGAGACATGAAGTTTCTGGCACAACTTGACTAAAAGAAGCAATCGGTTAGTATGACACGTTCTGAGACATCAATGGATCACCAACATAAAAATCGTAGAGGGAGAAGAAGAGATAAATACAATAAGCAGATTCAGAAAGGTGAAGGTTGCAGTAGTTATTCGGAGATGCGAGGGCTCACACAGGATTGAGTACCATGGAGACTTGCATCAAACCAGTCTTGGGACCGAAAAAGGCAACGACAACAGTGGAGAGGAACCGGCTGCAGATAAGTTGACGAAATTCGACGAACGATAAATTAGTTTCGCTAGCTTCCCGAAATACATGATCTAAACGACCCAAAACCATCGGTACCAAGACGTGATAATACTGATCGTCGTCCAAGTCCAGCATCTTTCCTCCTGGGAGGAACTGTAAAGCCGTTTCACTGTCCTTATTACCTTCAACAGACAGAAAGCCATCCGTGTGCAATAATCCCATCAAATACTCGGCACTCTTCAGACCAGTTGACACATGCGTTCATCTTTTCGCCAGTCAGCCCGAACGGTTTTACCTACCTCACTATCAGATTGCGTTTGACTATCGCAGCCTTCAAGAATATTACCCAACAACTCTTGAATTCCATATTTTAAAATACGCACCTGAGACCACAGTGGTCCAGTGGTCTCAACAAATACTCCAACACCGTTGACGCTATGCAAATTCTTGATCCTGTGTATTTAGTGCAACACTCTACTAATTTGTGAACTAGAGAGTTTACTCTCTTCTAATACACATATAGCCCAAGGTAGTTCAGCTACAGAAGACAGAATCACGAAGATGGCCTAACACCTGCCAGCTGCATGTGAGGTAGGGCCACAGGTCGGTCGAGTACCTCTCGTAGACTCTGCACCATAACAGCTATGCTTCCACCAACGTGGGTCTGTAATTTGTTATTTATACTGTAGTTCAGCGTTGCAAAAACCCTTCAGCCTGGTCACATCTCATGTGGCCATTCTGAAACAGATCGGTAAACCAGTAATATTTGCCACTGCAAGGAACCCATACAAAATCAGTGTGAGGCTAGCTAATTGCTTATTTTTACCACCTACAGCTCGCCATACCCGTAACCACGCTCTGCTATCAAATACGACGCTAGAGGAAGTCGTTGGACTAGGTTGAGCTGTGAGTGATCTTTTGCCCTTGCTAAAATAATGTTTATTTCATTTAAACAAGCTTTAAATATTTATTTGCACATACATAAGCTAAACGTAAGTGAATTTTACAGCAGTTACACCTGCCACAAACTAAACTGATTCACCATTAAATAAAAAGTCAGCTTTGCAAAAGATTAATTGATCAATCTACCAAAACAGCCAGGTACCATTGAAATATTTTAAAACCTTTACATTAGATAATACATGAAGTGATCAAGCCACATCAACAACATAAGTACTATAAATTTTCAAGTCATCGACGCTGATATCACTCCAAAAAGTCAGTCTGGATGATGGTGATAATGTTTCTGCAGCTTCTACACTAACAACCTTTTGCTCATCATAACAGTTTGTTTCAGTCAGTATGAAATTACACATTTCTTCATCAAGAAATGATCTTTCACCATTATCACCATATAAAACCAATCTACTGTATACAGTTACTAAGTAATTAACTTCAAGGTTGACAAACTACTTTCCTAAAAACAATAAATGAGTAGCAGTTGAATCTGTAGACACAAGAAATTTACAAAATAGTCCAACACAATAGCACAAACTTAACCAAAAACAGAACAGTTAAGTGTTCCATGATAAAATGCTCGCCAATGTCAGTAATTTTCTTCAAGCCTAAAAACAATAATGCAACAGGCGAATTCAACTAAAATTTTAAAATGATATGCACAGTAATCTTAAAAGGAAACACACTGTATTTTAACACTCTCGCAGTCATGTGCATTATATTTGATGCACATTGGTTTCTCCGTTTCCGCCATGTGCATCATATCCGATTACTCGAGAGTTTTGAGTAATTGCCTGTGGTGCGTATACGATCACACAAGCGTTGAAATAAAATGTGCGTGGCCAGCGGAGATAGTATTGTGATGTTGGTTTTGTAGCGGCAGCTGTAGATGATAGGCAATTGTTACCTTTTTGCGATGTGTTCCTTGCTGGGACTGACATTTTGATTGCATATGTGGCGTTGAGGAGTGACTGTTTTCAGTAAGATTTTGTGGTTGTTCGGTGAAAAACGGATTCATTAGAGCAGAGACTCTCGAAAATGCCAGGAGGGATCGATTTATCTGATGAATCACTGTTTGGAAGTGGTAGTGAGTCCGACCCAGATTATCGTGCTCATTCCTTGAGCGAGAGTAGTAAGAACAAAAGGTATAAGTACAAGTTATGAATAATACGTCTACAAATGCGGCAAACAAAGTTTCATCTTCCGCTGACGAAAACCGTGAAAGTGAGCAGTCACCAAAAAATATCTCTTGTGCTGATGGGCTCCGTACTCTATGAATCAAGTCGTCTGATGTACAGGGAAACCCAGACAATTTTGCTTTTTCTGGTAGCTGTGGAGTACGCAATGCACTTTTGCACAGTCTACACTCAAATAATCGTACCATTGAGGTTAAAATTTTTTATTGATGTTGAAATGCGCAATTTCATAGAGAATTAAAAAAACCGTTAATGCTGAGAAAAGGGTTGTTTGTGGAATAGCTGCAAAAATATTATCACCATCATCCAAATCTACTTTATGGAGTGATATCAGTGTCGATGACTTGAAGAAATTTATAGTACTTATGTTGTGATTGGGGCTTGATCATAAAGCAAGAATGGAGATTAGTGGTGACGGAATCCGCTTTACAAAAACCAAATGTCTTCTATTGTGTACCTAAATATGTTTGATTTGTTCCTCAGTTGCATAAATTTTTGTGACAACGAAAACATAGATTAACATGAAAAAGTGTTCAAAATTAAAAAGAATTTGATGCACATTCCTGTAGAAAAACAAACTCATCTGGCGGAACACTCCACGCAGAAAGAAGCGGAAATCCAGAAACTATCGTCACAAAAAAGTTGAAGAAGGGGCAAATGGTGGTTGCGGAAAACAACTCAAAGATTGTTGTTGGAAAATGGTGTGACAAGAGGGACGTCAGTTTTTAGACAACCAAACCCCACATGAGCTTGTAGTAGCGTAAGTAATGAGAGGTGAAGTGAAAAAACAAATCGCAATTGTGGATTAGAGTGCAGCCATAGACTTCATTGATCTTTAAGACGAAATTAAATCTGTGGCTCATGCTTGAGGAAGTCAGTGATGCTGTACCACAATATGGCTTTTGATTTATTATTCAATACTACTCTTGTAAATGCTCATACTTTGTATGTTCAAATTACAGAACAAAAATTATGTTTCACTGCTTTTTGTGAGGCTGTTGCAAATGGATTACTCATGATCGATGATGTCTTGGAGACATCAATGAATGGCAATCACAG